>NC_089839.1:146338039-146638039 GCF_035609145.1 Eleutherodactylus coqui
GCAAACTTGGTCCAGGTCCCTTCCGCTGCTCTTCGGAGCTCCGATATGCTCAGTCAATCAGTGTGATCGCTTTCTGGATTAGGGGTTTATGAATCTCATAAACAGGAAGTGATCTTCTGTGGGTGTATGAGGACTGCGGGACACCCGGTGGAGCTCCGGACAACAGCAGAAGGACCCGGACCAAGCCTGCTAGGTAAGTATTATTCACTTAGGGCTTATTTTCAGGGTAGGACTTATATTTCAAGCCTCCCCAAAATCCTAAAAAAAATCAGTGTAGATAGATAAATAGGAGATAAATATGAGATATATAGATAAATAGATAAGAGATAGATAGATAGATAGATAGATATGAGACAGATACATAGATTGAGAGATAGATAGGCAGATATGAGCAAGATAAATAGATAGAAATGAGAGTGATGGATAGATAAATATGGCAGTTAGATAGATGTGAGAGAGATAGATAAATAGATAGGAGATAGATAGATAGATAGATAGATATGAGAGAGAGAGAGATAAATAGATAGATGGATAGATACATAGGAGATAGATATATAGATAGATATGAGAGAGAGATAAATAGATAGGAGATAGATAGAGAAATAGATACATAGATAGATAGGATTTAGATATGAGAAAGATGAATAGATAGATATCAGAGAAATGGATGGATAGATATGAGACAGATAGATACCCTGTTTTTCTGAAAGTAAGACCTACCCTGACAATAAGGAATGATAGAGATAAATAGATAGATATGAAAGAAATATGAGAGAGATAGATAGAGAAGTAGATAGGAGACAGATAGATTCAAAATAGATACATATGAGATAGATAGAATAAACAATAGATAGATAATAGAGATAAATGGAAAGATAGATTTATAGATAAGAGATAGATAGAAAGATAGATAGATAGGAGAGGGATAGATTGATAGATAGATATAAGAGTGATAGATGGATAGATAGATAGACAGAAAAATAAATATGAGAGAGATAAATAGATAGATAGTTAGATATAAGAGAGAAATAAATAGATAGCTTGATCGATAGGTAGATAAATACATAAGTAAAGGGGAGATAGATAGAAAAATAGATAGATATGAGATAGATAGAATGATCAATAGAGAAATAGATAGATAGATAGATAGATAGATAGATAGGGGAGGGTAGAAAGGTAGATTGATTGACTGATTGATTGATTAGAAGATAGATAATAGATAGATAGTTTGATTGATTGGGGATATATAGATAATAGATAAATAGATAGATTAGTATATAGAAGAGATAGATATATAGAGAGATTCATAGATAGATATGAGAGAGATGGATGAATAGATATGAGACAGATAGATAGATGAGATAGATAAATAGATATGAGAGATAGATAGATAGATATGAGATGGTTGGATAGATAGATGATAGATAAATAGATATGAGATAGATAAATAGATACAGAAATAAATATGAGAGCGATAAGTACATTTATAGATAGATAGATGGATAGATATGAGAGAGATGGATTGATAGATATATGACATATAAATAGATAGATATGAGAGAAATTGATAGATAAATAGATAGATAGGATATAGATAGATATGAGATAGATAGATTGATAAGGCAGACAGATAAAATAGACAAATAAATAGATAAGTAGAGAGATACATGTACAGAGAGATAAATAGATATGAGAGAGATGGATGAATAGATATGAGACAGATAGATAGATACAGATAGATAGATAGATAAACTTTGGAGATAGATATGAGAGGGATAAATAAATAGATATGAGACAGAGAGAAAAGAAAGAGACAGATATATACATAGATAGCTATGAGATAGATAGATAGATTAGATATGAGGGATAGATAAATATGAGGGGGATAGATAGATAGAAATGAGAGAGTTAGATAGATAAATAGATATGAGATAGATATATACATTTACAGATAGGAGATAGATATATAGATAGATATGAGAGAGAGATAAATAGATAGATAGGAGATAGATAGATATGGGATAGATAGATAAATAGATTGATACAGCAGATAGATAAAAGAGACAGATAAATAGATAGAGAGATACATAGATAAATAGACATGAGAGAGATGGATGAATAGATATGAGACAGTTAGATAGATAAATAGAGATAGGATAGAAAGATAGATATGTGATAGATAGATAAGAGATAGATAAATATAAGAGGGATAGAGAGATAGAGATAGATAAATTTATAGGTCGGAGATAGATATATAGATAGATAGGAAATAGATAAATAGATAGATTGATACGGCAGATAGATAAAAGAGACAGATAAATAGAAAGAGAGATTCATAGATAAATAGACATGAGAAAGATGGATGAATAGATATGAGACAGATAGATAGTTAGGAGATACATAGATAGATCGATATGAGAGGGATAACTAAATAGATATGCGTGAGATGAATAGATAGACAGATAGATAGACAGATATGAGAGAGATAGATAGAGAAGTAGATAGTAGATAGATTGAAAATAGATATATATGAGATAGATAGAATGAACAATAGAAAAATAGAGAGTTGGATAGATAAATAGATGATAGATAGATAGGTAGATAGATAGATAGATATAGAGGGATAGTTAGACAGAAAAATAGATATGAGAGCGATAAATAGATAGTTACATATAAGAGAGAAATAAATAGATATGAGATGGATGGATAGATAGATGATATATAGATGATAGATAGATAGATATGAGAGAAATAAATAGATTTATAGATAGATAGATATGAGGGCTTTTACCCACTAGCGTTTTTTTTAAACGCTGCGATATCAGTGCGTTTTTTTCAATGGGACTTTCAAATGTTAAAATCGCATCGCACAAAAATTGCAAGTTTGTGCTTTTGCGATTTTTGTGCCATGCGATTTTAACATTACAAAGTCCCATTAAAAAAAACAGCAATATCGCAGCGTTAAAAAAAACGCTAGTGGGTAAAAGCCCTGAGAGAGATGGATGGATAGATAGAAAGATAGATGATATATAAATAGATAGATGTGAGAGAGATAAATAGGTAGATAGATACATAATTATGAGAGAGATATTAATAGATACTGTGTTTCTTCGAAAATAAGACCCTGTCTTATATTAATTTTTATACTTACCTAACAGACTCGGTCCAGGTCCTTCCCGCTGCTCTCTGGAGCTCCGATGTGCTAAGCCATGGCATTGATTGGCGAATTCATAAATCCCGCCCCCACAACGCAATGGCTGTGATTGGTTGTTTGATCAATGCTCAGCCAATCAGGGTCATCGCTTCCTGGAGGTGGGATTTATCGCATAACCAGGAAGTTATCTTATGTGGGTGTACGAGTACTGCAGGACACCCGGCGGAGCTCCTGACAGCAGCAGGAGAACCCGCACCGAGCCTGCTAGGTAAGTAGTCTATTTTTTTTAATGTAATGCACTTTGGGCTGATTTTCAGGGTAGGGCTTATATTTCAAGCCTTCCGAAAAATCAGGGTAGGCCTTATTTCCAGGATAGGATATATAGATAGATAGATAGATAGATAGATAGATAGATAGATAGATAGATATGAAAGAAATGTATGGGTAGATATTAGACAGATAGATATAAGAGAGAGAGAGAGAGATAAATAGAAGATATGGGAGGGATGGATAGATAGATAGATGATAAATAAATAGATAGATATGAGTGAGATGGGTAGATAGATAGATCTGAGAGAGACGGATGGATAGATAGATGGATAGATAGATAGATGAAAGATAGATCGATATGAGAGATAAATAGATAGATGTTAGAGAGATCGATGGATAGACATAACGCTGATAGATAAATGATAAATAAATAGATATATATGAAAGAGTTGGATAGATAAATAGATGATAGATAGATAGATATGAGAGAGATGGATAGATAAATAGATGATAGATAGATAGATAGATAGATAGATATGAGAGAGATGGATACATAGATAGGAGATAGATAAGATGATAGGTTACTAGATTAGATATGAGAGAGATAGCTAGACAATGCATTATTTACATATATGTGCTTATATATGTTTACTTTAATGTACTAGGTGAGTAATAAGTCGTTTGCATGAATTTGTTCTTGTGGAAACAATCAAGTTCAAGCTTTGAAGTTTGTGAAGGGATAAAGTAAGTGACCTTGTAGCACTCCTTAAACTTGTCAGCATTCAGTGATTTCAATGGCCGAGACTGATCGGCTTGTGATGGAAGTGCTCGACCACAAGAGACATCGAGCACTGCAAGGGTCCATTTAAAACTGAAGTTTATTTCATAGATTTAACACAGCATGCACAAAGTTACTGACGCGTTTCAAGCAGTGATGGAAGCACATACACGTCTGTTCCATGTCCTGTTGTTACTGTGTAGCTTACAGGCTCATAATCATCTGACATAATCAGCCACAGTCATCTGACATGAATACCCAAATCATCTGACAGAAGAGGCAAACAGTCATATGATTGTGTGAATTTCAATCATCTGACATTGAAGCACATCCCAGCTCTGGCTTTAATACAGCTGTATGCGTACATGGGGCTCTGCATGGTTCTGCAGCACATTCTATTTGTATGTGTCCCATCTACATTCAGTTACATTGAATCTTATAAGACTATTATTATTAGTATGCTCTTATACTGTGGTATTCTTGAACAATCCTACTATGCAGATGAGTTTAGGTCAGAGGTTTCAGCAATGTAAAGTCTGACAATTGTGAAGTACCCGTGATGAGCAATATTTATCATAGCGTTCATGTACACTGCAAATGTGATAAGGAATTACTGTCCAGGGGTGGGATTCACATTTTTAACAGTAGGTTCCATACCTGGTGACAAAGGCAAACTTCTCAAAAATGGTTCTACTATATGAGGAAAAAGACAACAATTCAAATACTGTAAACAAACTGACACAATTTCTTGGGCCGACTGCACACGGCCGGGTGGGATAGTTCTTTTCTGTGCTGCGGATGTGCCGGCCGGCGCACATGCGCAGTACAGAAAATGTTGAGTCGTCGCTAGGCAATGACGCGGAATCTGTGACCCTTTCGCAATGTCATTGCGGAAGGGCTGCGGATTGGATGGTTTCTATTAACTTCAATGCAAGCCGTCCGCATGGAATCCGCACTGGAATAGGAGATGCTGAGATTTTCCCTCCATGAGCAGAAAATCGCAATTGATTTCCGCTTGTGTCTATGGATGGTATTTGCTGCGGAATCCGGAGTATGCAAATACGGCCATGTGCATTGGGCCTTGCTGTAACCTTTAACTTTATTTAATGTCCAATTAATAGCCCCCAATAGAGTATTCAGTTCTACCATACCATGCTTGTTTAATAGCACTACATAGAGCCTACTGTCTCCACAATGGCTGGAGGCAGGTAAGGTGCAACATGTGAGACTAAGGCCGGCTGCACACGTGAATTCTGCCCCCTCAGAGACCCCAAACTTACCTGCGGATCCGGCGTCCTCGCTCCCGCATGACGCGCCGCAGCGTCATGTGACACGCCGGCCACGTCACATGACACGACCACCGCATCACATGACGCGGCCGGCCGCGTCATATGAAGCGGCGGCGGTAGGCAGAGAGGCGATTTCACGCTATCTTCCGCTGTGCTACAGCGGAAGATAGCGTTAATGGACGGCTTTCATTGACTGCAATGGAAGCCGTCCGCGCGTACACCAGCGGCAAGTAGAGCATGCCGCGGGTGAGGACGGGAGATTTCACGGTGCGGAATTCCGCGGTGGAATTCCGCACCGTGAGCCCTGAGCTATGAGGTTCAATAGAATTACGCGGCGGAAATCCGTCCGTGGGAAGGAGGCCTTAGACTTCTTTCACACTGGCGTTATTTTGTCGCAGAGTAGTTGCATCAAAAAATTGCATGTAAAAGAACCTATGGTTTTCTATGGGTTCTTTCAGATGAACAGTTTTTTGATGCGCCTAAAAAGTCACATATCAAAAAATAGAGCAATAGATGCAAATTTTTGATACCGACATTTCTCTCTGTCAAAAATAAGGTTTATCTTATCTTTTGATGGCACAACGCCGGTGGCTCCATAGACTGCTATGGGAGACTATATGAGCCGGCTGGCAAAGAGAGAGGGAGTGAGTTTAACACTGCAGGGATGAAGGAAATCCCCGCGGAGATGAAGGGGGATGTCTTGCTCAGGCTTTCCTATACTGCTATTGGTAATTTCAGTGCCTGTATATGTCACAATGTATATTAATGACGTGACTATGTAGTTAACCATTCCTTTTTCTGGATTTTGCTCAACCAGCTGCGACTAATCAAATTTAGGCAATTTCAGATTTTATCAGAAGTTTTTTTGGTCAGTACAAATTAAATACTAAGATGGAGATTTACTTCGCCTGGCGTTTCATAAACCGGTCTAAAACCAAAATTCATTGGGGGGCACGCATCTTATGTTGTATGTGTGCCAGAAACTGAAACGTGAAAGTTTCTGGCATGAATTATAGTAAATTTGTGGGTCTTTGGGTCTGGAGGTCCTGCCCCTACACTAAACTTTTAAAAGTAGCTAAAAAAGTGTGAAATTGCATAAAGTTGCAAATCGTTTTGCAATTGTGGCATACATCATAATTTGTTGAGTTATTTACACCAGAAAATTGCTGTAAAGTCTTTACAAATTCACCTATGGTTGTGGTACTTTAGCAATGGTCATAAATGGAATGTGCAATAAACAGAATGGTTTTCCCAAGGAAAAAGTGCATTGGTGAAGCCATGTGTGTTTTTACTATGTTTGTAGTAAAATGTGGCAAAAACACATGCAGTTTTACAAATGCACTTTTTGGTGCAGTTTTTATTGCAACCGAACTGCCCCATATGAATGGAGCCTTACCATGACTTTGCATATAACTTCAATGTCTCCTTAAGGGCAAAAAAATGACCACCACAGAAAACCATGGTAAACACATAGAAGTGTCGCTTTACAGCCAGGCTTAGGGCTGGTGGAAAATCATCGATCACTATATGACCAATAATGCTTGAACCGGGCTAGCTGTCTTCTTTTCCCAGTGTTTTATGCAGGGTAACTCCCTCCTGCTCCCTTTTTCCCCTGCTTCCATTGAAGTCTATGGGAGTTTCCTGCGTATATCGGCAAAAGACACGGCAAGACCTATCTTTTCACACCACGTATAAAATCGGTGACTGAAAATGATCATGTATGTGCTAATTTCCTGGCGCAGTTTTTTTTACGCGGCCAAAAATCGTTCCTCCGAATGAATACATTCAAATCCACTGCTTCATATGGCCGAGATTTTTGGCCGATTTTTTTATGTTGCTAAATACCTGCGTAAATACGTATTTGTACACATTTTTGCGGAATAGGCTTTTTGCGTATTTGCGCATGCATCTTCATTTTTAACTGTACTTTTTGCAATTGCACACGCAATAAAACACGCACCAATGCCCTGAGCTATTGAAAGGACCAATAGTTTCATGAGTTCAAAATGTTCTCTTTCCCTTCATAAGTGCGCAGGAAAATAGAGCATGCTGCATATTTATTTGCATGAATGAATTGCGTATACCAAATACGCGCATATGAACGAACCTATTGAAATTAATGGGTTATATTTTCTGTGTATTGTGCGTGCAAATTTTTCATGCGCAAATATGCTCATATTAGTCCTATCAAAGGCCTCTGTCAGGGCGGTTTCAGATGGCCGTATGCTCAACTACGCTCGCCGATACAGAGTGTAGTTGCACATGAACAGCTATTTCTTTTCCCTTCTCGGGCTTTTCAAACTAGCAAATTCTGCACGAGTAATACACAGAGAATAGAACTCATTGATTTCTATTGAGTTGTTCACATAGGGAGAATTTAGCGCTGCATTTGGTTTGTGCAAAAAATATGCTGCAGTCTCGATTTTCTTGCGCATTTGCACACAAAAATAGCACATATTGAACTAATTAACTGAATTACCCATTTCAATGTGTGTTTTTTTTTGCGTGATTCACATTGTACAAAAAGTACGGGTAAAACACGCACATGTGCACGCAAATATGCAACACCCATTGCACAAATGCGCATGTAAATGCACTTCCGAATGTGTGACACCAGCCTAAATGGGAACAATCATACTGATCACTTATGATTTCCTAAGTTAAAACCAATACTATAACTAACGATTGTCATGATTGTACAGTTTTGTAGAGTTAATCTAGGACAGACAAATTTGGTACCGTAAGCGGTCAGCACAACAAAACCTTTCATATGTATGCCCCATTAGATCAATGATTGAGTTTAGGTTAGTAACACCACAGGAGTTATTTTACATTAGGGTATATAGTGTTCTTCGATTGGCACTCATTTACTATCCTTCTCACTCTGAGTTTGAAGCAATGATCGTTCATGCAATTGGTGGTTCGAACCCCCTTCTTATAGCGTACATTATTTGTCGTTGGCCACGAGGGAAGATGCTGCTAACAAATGATCATTTTTATGTCTACATAAATTATGCGATCAACAGCAAACAAACAATTTCTCTGTAGTTTGATTTCAGGGAATAGTTACAGTGGGCAATAATTGGGTATGAGCGTATGTACAACCATTCATCAGCCCTTTAATTTCATTAAACCCATGTGACCTTTGCACAAGAGCAGGAAAGTCCTTCCAGGTGACACCAGATAATCATGCGGAGAAGAATCCGTACTTTTGGATTAAGACTTAGGTGCTACGCCTGTGGAATAAATGGTTCTATATGGTGATTATTACTGTTGATGTTCTTATTGAGCTCCTTATTAATGGATTTTATCCGTAAACTAAGTCTATAAGATCACTACAGAGATGCTCCATCATACTCAGATGAGGTTCTGAAATGGCCGGATGATTGCACCAGAGTGATAGACTCCTGATGTTGCTTAAAGGGCTTGTCCCGCGAAAGCAAGTGGGGTTCAGCACTTCTGTATGGCCATATTAATGCACTTTGTAATGTACATCGTGCATTAATTATGAGCCATACAGAAGTTATTCACTTACCTGCTCCGTTGCTAGCGTCCCCGTCTCCATGGAGCCATCTAATTTCAGCGCCTAATCGCCCGATTAGATGCGCTTGCGCAGTCCGGTCTTCTGCCTTCTGAATGGGGCCGCTCGTGCCGGAGAGCTGCTCCTCGTAGCTCCGCCCCGTCACATGTGCCGATTCCAGCCAATCAGGAGGCTGGAATCGGCAATGGAACGCACAGAGCCCACGGTGCACCATGGGAGAAGACCTGCGGTCCACCGTGGGTGAAGATCCCGGCGGCCATCTTCGCAAGGTAAGTAAGAAGTCACCGGAGCGCGGGGATTCGGGTAAGTACTATCCGGGTTTTTTTTTTACCCCTGCATCGGGTTTGTCTCGCGCCGAACGGGGGGGCTATTAAAAAAAAAAAAACCCGTTTCGGCGCGGGACAACCCCTTTAACTGTTTTGTGTCCCACCCGGGTGCTCCGGACGTAAAGCAGTAGAGCATCAAACTTCAGGGTATGACTGTGCTGGCTGAGTGACATATACAGTAAAGTAGCAGTTGGTGGTGCCCAATTTGTCCATATCATAGCAGAGAAGAAAAAAAATCAAGACTGAATTTACTGTACGCCATTTTACAAATGGTAATTGCTGTCATTGTGTGATAGTCCTCGTCATGGACTGCTGCATTGCAAAGCAGTTGTGCTGCTTGTGTAGATAGATACAATTAGTTATTTGTTTTTGAAGTGACTTTTAAAAGTTGTGTTTACATGGCCGATAGCAAGTCGAGCCCGAGATTCTCAGGCGTGACTTGTATCGCGCAGAACACGGACACCGCATCCATATTCTGTGCTATGTGTGGGAGAAGGCCCATCTGCATGCTCTATTCTCATGCGAAAATAAGACATGCTGTGATTTTTCTGTCATGCAGCATCTCCTATGTAAATAGACCCATTACAAACAATAGAGTCTATTTTCGTGCGAGTTTTATTGATTTCACAATGCACAGAACTCGCGCAAGGATATTGACCATGTAAAGACAGCCTTAGGCCTCATGTCAATGGCACGCACGGATTCCGTGCCAGTAATCTCGCACGGAATCCAGCCCTGCCCACAGCCAGTGAGCCCTGCTTACCTGCATTTCCCCGGCAGCTGCGTCCATGCGGATTGCTCCACTTTCGGGTTCGCTGTACTGCACATGGTCCTCATTGTTTGCCGTCGGACATGTGCAGTACAGTTTCTTTTGGTTTTTTAAAAATCTCCTGCTTCACTGCGGATCCACGGCATGTCTGCAGTGTCAGCTGCGGGTGTGCCATGGATCGGACGGCTTCCATTGACTTCAATAGAAGCCGTCTGTATGGGAATCCGCACAAAAATGGAGCATGCTCCGATTTGTTTTCCAGACCAAACTGTCCACAAATCAAATCGGCATCTTTTAATCCATTTGCCAATCCCCATGCATTTCTATGGGAGGCCTGATTTGCGGGGCCCCGAGCGGATTCCGCAAATCAAATTTGCCCGTGGACATTGGGCCTTAGAGTGGCTTTACACATAATGTTTTTAGGGAAAAAGCTGCATTTTTTGGTGCTGTTTTCAGCAGTTGAGGTCACGGTTAGATGTTAGCTGTATGTCATCAGGGAGTTGTGGAATTCACTACAAACTGAGCTTTTTTGTGATGCTCTCCCTCACTTTTGGTACTTTGTTCGGGTGCATGACTTTCTTTTTTCAAAGCGCAATATTGATCAGGTATGTCATTCTTTTCGGTTTCCTATTAATTTCGCTATTAAAAAAAACACCTGAGAGAAATGCATAAATGTGTAAAAAAAAAAGCATTTAAAAAAGCTTGTAAAAATGCATGAAATTCATTGTGCTTTTCACAAGCTAGAGAAAAGTACTAGAGATGAGCGAACGTACTCGTTTAGGGCTATTTCGCAATTGAGCATCGCTTTTTTCGAGTAACTGCCTACTCGGGTGAAAAGATTCAGGGGGCACCAGGGGGGCGGCGTGGTGGAGCGGGGGTAGCGTGGGGAACAGGGGGGAGTTCTCTCCCCCCCTTCCTTCACTCCCCTCTGCAACCCCCTGCTCACCCCCCGGCGCCCCCTGAATCTTTTCACCCGAGTAGGCAGTTACTCGAAAAAAGCGATGCTCGATTGCGAAATAGCCCTAAACGAGTACGTTCGCTCATCTCTAAAAAGTACCATAAAAACTGTGAGGAGGAGGCCTTATACTTGAATGCAGTGACTGGCTTATGTTCTCCATACATTAACAGAGCAGCCACTATCATAGACTATTCACATGCATATATAGAGTAATAGTGTCATGAAATTTCTATGTATGATTAAATTGTGCAGCATTAAGAAGCATTTTATGCACTTCATGCACTCCAATGTTTGCTGCACATAATGGGATTATACTGTTTTCAGATAAGTGTACTTTAGCTTCATATCTGGCCCATGTTTTGTAATATATGTATGTTTTCACTTGGTCATATTTTTCATGGCTGTTTTTAAAAACACAGCAAAACCTATTTTTTTTCCATTTTTGCCTCCTTGTTTCTATTCTTCTCTATTGGCCAAATACGGATTAGTATTTGACCAGTTGTAAATAAAATATACAGAGATCAAATACTGATGACATAAGATTGTAACGTCATCTTTAACAAGTCCGTAATACAGACTTGTTACGGTCCGATTATCTGAAACTGGCCTACTATTGTGACTCAAAACCATTGAGATAGCACTGCAACTTTAACTAATGATTGAACACTTCTGTGCGCCTCTTGGTTATAATCATTTTGTAAAGCTGGTAATTATGGTTTTGCTTGTGAAAAACGTACAACATTTTCTGGTTTGCACAAAGGTTTCCAGCCTGCAGTGCTTACAGTTTTGTATTGAGTTATATTAACTTATTCTATATGGACACTTGAATATTTTTATGAAATTAGTCCGAAAACACTTCAAAGGTTTGTTTACTGGTGAAATAAGGGACGGACAGACATGTTGTTGGTAACTGTGAGGTTAAATTTGGCCAAATAGGGTTAATTAGCTAATCAGGCCAGCGTCCCACAGCAGAATCCCTTAATCATATTGGGGATGTGAAATTTCATCCGTGCAGACGCGGCTTTGTGTGTAAATCTGCAGGAGCAGTTCTGGCTTTTCCGGGGTCAGATTCTCAAGAGTCTATTAAATAGAGCCTTTGTTTTCCAGGCTGAATGATACGATCATGAGGAACCGGAGACTGTTGGATTGGTCCTGGGGAGGGGCTGAAATGGGAGGGAGCACAGAAGACGCCATATTTAACCCGTTACAATTCTCATTCTATCAGAAATTGCTGTTTGTGTATTAATGTACTGTATAGCTTTTTTTGCTGCTCCCCCAGTCTTGTATGTGATTGCCATAGAAATTCATTTCCTTGCTTTTAATAAAGAAAAGTGGAGAAGGATGCTTGTTATTATGTTATTGTTGAGTCTTCCAGTTTGGTTGCCAAGTTATATGATCCGCATACACAGAGATGCAACACTTTTGTCATACACTCTTCCAATCATACAGTCAACTACATCTGCTCTTCATTGGCAATAACCTGGCTAAATGAAATATTTGATGTTAAAGGTGTTTTATTAGTTTTTAATAAATATTTCTGCCAAGCTAATACTCTTCACTATACTAGCTACCTGTAGTATGTGGCTATAGTTTGCTCCTATGGTAGTTATTTGTGATAACCATGTATTTTGGGGAAGTTTTCGTCTTATTAGCATATACGAACAAAACAGTTTTGGTTTCACAACATTCGCACTCGATTCATGGCACCAAGCTTATGTGTCCTGATCACTAACATTGATAGCCAACAAAGTATTCACCAACTTGACTATTAGGTGTTTAAAACAAGCTTCTGAGCCTGGAAAAGTAAAGATGACCCCAATAGTTCCCAGACTACCTGATGCACACCATGCATTAGTATGCATCAAAAGTCTAAGATGCTACATGCTCTGACTGGCCAGTACTGCCACGTGAGGTGGTGAGTTCTCATTCAATGGGGATTTTCAAACAGAGGCTGGGCAGACATTTGTCTAGGATGATTAAGTGGATCCTGCATTGAGCAGGGGGGTTGGACCTGATGACCATGGAGGTCCCTTCCAGCTCTACCATTCTATGATTCTATGGTCCTGGGCAGCACTGGTCAATTAAAGCAGCATGTAGTGTAAACATACACTTTGTGTACCAGCTACTCAGAGAAAGATGCGGCCATCATTTTTTCAGGACCAGAGGGTCGTTTTAATTGAAATGTAATGATAATAGTATGATGTTTTAGGGATGTTTAACTATCATCTTAAGCGTAGTATTAATGCATGAGTGGACTGAAAATATAAGATACAATATCACACTTTTTAAGGCTCTAGGGTCTATGATCTACAAATAACTTTAAAGAAATACTTAGAATAATAAAGGAATAGATCATAATTCTGAAACGGAGTATGCACAAAACCTAGGCCCTGTACTTTGGTGTGGAATTTTTTGCGACCTCTATTAAGAGGTTACCCCACTACATGTCCCATTTATATAGGTAGAAAAAGACACACATCATTAGATATGGTCAATTAGAAACAGCCAAAAGAAAATGAGGCAATGTAGGACATAGTCCCCTCTTTTTTAAAAACTCTATAATGTTCTTGTTAGATTTTAGCCTTTTCTGACTCTTCTACTATCACATATATTTAACCGCTACCACATTCTGGTTCTAAACATATTTCCAACCCCGTAATAAACAATTTTGAAGACACCATTAGGCCCTCAATCTCATTTTTGTTGTCAAAGGCACTGAGAGAGGAGGAAGTTCCGTGCCTGACGTCAAGTCGCTTCAGGTTCCTATGATAAGAAAAAAAATAAAAAGCAAATCAAATGTATGTAAAGTATTACATTGAACATTCCAGAAAACTTAGCTTTTTATTTTTTATATATTTATCTTGTATATGTTTATGCACAATTAAAAAGAATGACATGTCAGAAGAACTGGGTAAGATAGTATGATATTTACATAAATAAGATAGATACAGTTACACATAATGAGAAAGAAACGACAAACATTGAAAACGAAACCTTTAGCTGAATAAAGACCGATGGAGGAAGGGACAAAATGTTGTTATACACTAGGGTCAATCTGGGCATAGGACAAAGCATCAAATAACTTAACCCCAAATGGGCTCATGGATTTCTGTCCCTCTTCATTTCAAAAACCCCAAAAATTGAAACAAAAATGATTAAACCAAAGTCTCCCGAGACATTATTTGGTATAAAAGCACCTGTCTCGCCACACCTGTCGAAAACAAAAATATATATATTTAGATATATATTTTTATATTTACATATTGTCTTTACTGCTTCCATTTTTTCATCCTGATAAACATACTTCATAGTATCCTGTTAAGAGAAATGTCAGTAAATAGTGTTGTTTTAAGGGAAAACAAAATGGCTGCCATAAAAAAATGTATGGCTAAATATGTAGTGCAGGGAAAAGCAGAGTCATCTGCCTTCTGTACTATCCCCTTATGTTACTGAACTCACTTTATCTCTTGTACACATATTTTATGATGGTATGCTGGAATTAGGTAGCCAAATGGGCTTGTATCAATGCTAGCACATGGAAATGCTAGACAACTACAAGAATATTTTGTGATTATGTTTGCAGCTATCACTGACATTCTAAGACATTATAAAAATATGTAAACTTCCACACAAGGTTCCTGATTAAAGACAGGAATATATTTCGAGTCTGTAACTGGTTTGCTACTTATGAGAAGTAGAAAGCTGTTACATCCATTCTACAGTAGAGGGACTGTGAAGCCCAAGTGTATCTATTTAAGGCAATTATTTGATCAAGCTTGATATCGTATTTTGTTCAGACTTGCTTTTCTGTACTTCCTCTAGGTCATGGTGACACAACTACTCCTAAAGATTTATGTAGGAAGTGGACAATCCGGGTATTATCCATTCAAGACCTTGTAAAGAAATATCAGTACCATGTTTTCGGTAAACATGGCTATGTTCATTCAGAATGCATACCATTAGCAATACCATGTAGACGAAGTAATAAAAATGCCATATTGTTTCAGACATTTTCTGAGCATTGCACAGTACTGTGGATGAATATGCAAGCCAAATGTTGGCCATCTCGAGGCACTAAACATTAACTCCAATTGGAGCTATTTGTCACCTTATTGCGTTGACCACTGCACAATGAGTGGAATACTTTTCAATGAATTATCTCCTGCCTTCACTTGCTCTAGTTCTTCAGGAATATTACGATGCAGCTCTGTTTGCTCACCATTCATGCAGATGGGATTAGGAGAGATAAAACTAGAACTGTATCAGATTTTCCATCATAAACTAATTTGTATCTTAGTATGTTGTGGACAAGTGACTTGGAGGATCAGAGAATCAGTTTATTCCCAAGATGTTAAGTTGATTAGTGATATATGGACTATCCCTTCTTTCAAACTGGTTAGCAGCCCAGGCCAACTGGATGAGAATGTCAAGCTGCTTTCAGACAGATATTTGTGTTTTTTGCAACCATTGGCTGTACATAGTCAATTCTGCCAGCCAATCTGGCGCCTAAAATCAAAGCCACTACAAAGTCAGATGTTGCAGCTTCCTCCTCTAATATGGGAGACACTAGTTCATAATCAGTGTATAATCTTTATTCCCTTCCCCCATCCCTGCATTGCCCTGCTATTCTAGCCCACCTTTTTTACACTGGAGTTTGTTTTACTTAAGAGAATAGGCCCATTTTTCCCTGGTCACCGTCTTTCTCAGTGGCCCGTAGAAACCAGTTACAGTTTCCTGGTGCTCATGGAATCCGGATTCTACCTGGGATTTGAGCTGTTGGAGGACCCCATCGGAGTATGGTTCTCTCCGAGAGAAGTCCCTCCTTTGCCTGTTTCTCTGTAATTCTCATGGTCTCGACAGAGTGGTGTAGACAGGCTGTTCCCAATGTGTTGGGCTATGTGATGGAGCCACACTAGGTGGCTCAGAAATTGCAGTATAAAGAGGACGCTGTGGAGGGCCCATATAGGAGAATGCCGAGTAGAGCCCAGATGTCTGACTAGAATGGCTGTAATAAGAACTTGTTGGTTGGTGGTCTGAGTAGTCGAACTGTGGCCTTGAGATGGAAGGGAAGGCTGAACCATAGTGTGGCAGCCCCAGTGAGGTGTAGGTCAGCTGTGATGTGGACGGTTGCTCTGTATAGTGGCTGGTACTTGAGTTTTCCGTCTTCACCTGAGCTTTTGAGTCTGCCACATTGGGAGCATGTTGCTTTGCCAGGGCCCAGGCTGAGGGACCAGCAGCTAAAGCTCCACTAAGACCATAGCTGGAAGTATAACCCCCAATATGACTTGGGTGTGCTGCATGACCATTAGGTGGAAGGTATTGATCAAACTCATTGACATCAAATGGCTCCATATTGGACATAACATCATGGCTTATTTCCCCAATATCAACGTTGCCAAAATCAATGTGTGGTTTCCCTCCATCTGCAAGAGAGCGAGATCCATCTCTCTTTCCTTCAGATTTTCCACCTTGAAGTTCTGTTTTAGGTGTAGTTGGTGGGGTGGGAGGACCATGACTTTGTCCTAAAATAAAAAAGTATGGATATGCATTGTTAGAAAGTGTAATATAGCAAAAGTAGTAAAAAAAAAGTTAATCTTATATTGCCCACATTTTGTGTTTTTTAATGCTGATATAAATACTAATGAGCATAAAGTAAAATACAACAACTTTCAGAATTATGCATATGATCATAGCTGGTTTATTTCTAAATTGAGATAGGATATTGTATTAATTATCTCTATACAATTATATATCCTAGAAGAAATAGTTCTGTACTTGACATAAGTGGAAGTCAAAGCTCTGTGTGACGTGCCCCACAGATGTGTCAATGTACAAATCGCAAAGAGTTACTTATCTGTAGTCAAGGAATATATTATTATATTGGTAGTATCAGGTGGAATATTGTATTTTTACTTTGTATCTCTGTATAGTGATGACCATATTATGGAATTTGGTGTAAGATTTTTACATTAAAATTCTAACTCTGATTTCTATTACCTGTGGAGTGTTCTGAGTTCCCATCGGACATAGGGGAACCATGTCTATGGTCCAGGTGTGAGTTTTTGTAGTGGGCCTGTATGGACGCAGCACCTCCTTCATTTTCAGAGGAGCCATCTCCCTCACCAGGGGTGGGCTTTCCATTTTTTCTTCTACGAGGCTGATATTTATAATCTGGGTGGTCCTTCTTGTGTTGCATCCGCAGTCTCTCAGCTTCTTCAATGAAAGGTCTTTTATCATTTTCATTTAACAATCTGTGAAATGAAAACAAAAGATGTAAAATTTTAACCTCAGGTCTTTGCAAGACGGTTTTTGTCGTACCATGTTGACCCTCAATATCAGTAGAACGTTTGTTATAGTGATATCTTTGATTAGTTAATACAACAAGCTGAGAGTGCACTGTAAAGCTATTACTTTGACTATAAATGCTAAAAAAATAATTTATAGGATGGTACAATTATGCAGTATATAAACTGTGAAGTGATCTACTTGCTTCAACAACAGCCAGATGAACAGCATAAATAATGAGCACGAATGAACCAAAGGATATTCAGATGTGCAAAATTGCAATGAAAGAAAAATCAATATAACAATTTTTCAGAGAACAAAGGAAATACTGAATATGTTTAATTCTCTGAAAACTCTTATTGTGTTCCTTCGGTCTGTACTGGAATTCTTACCTCCAAAGCTTGCCAAGTGTCTTGCTTAGCTCTGCATTGTGTAGGTGTGGATACTGGTCAGCCAACTTACGGCGAGCAGCTTGTGCCCATACCATGAAAGCATTCATGGGTCGCTTTACATGTGGTTTAGACTTATTGCCACCATTGACCCTCACTGGCATAGGAACTAATGTCCAATCATAACCACTCAAGACTTGGGAGACAGCTTCACGAATACAGACAGGAAACCTTTCATCTTCTGAATCCTGCTCTTTCTTCACCTTTCCATCTTCATCATCATCTGGACCAGAATGGGCATGAGATGCCAGAGGCTCAGGTGTTAGGGAAGGATCTTCAGACCCAACTGGGCTCATCTCAACTTCTGACAGGCTCTGATCGTCACTCATGATGAGTCTTTTACTAGGAAACTGGAACAGTTAACAATAATATTAGTATAGCATTTGCCCTGACGATAGCAAATAAAAATATGAAATGCTATCCAAAGAAAAGAAAAAAAAATACTTCCAAGTGTTGAAGGGGAAAAAGTTTTTCCCTGAGCACTTATACAACAGGATAAAAGTTACACAAGTCAAATGCATGCCAAGTTTCCATCTACGGTGTTTACAAAACATCATAGCAGAATGTAAAGCAAAGAACCTTTGTGGTCATCTACAGTTACAATGTTGCACATGCTCGTACAATTTAAGCTTGACTTTAAAACATACAAGTAAAGTAAATGACCTCCCTGATAATCCTGTTAGGTGGTCATACTTCCTATAGTCACTTCTAAGAACTTACCCTAAAACTCTGCAATCAGGTTATTTTTCCAAAGAAATACAACAGACTATTCGTAATTTGGGTGACTTCATTTTGGACAACTGAGAATTAACATGGCATTGTCCATGGCTAGTCCCTATATATACTGCGTGAATGCTTGTAGCTATAATCTTGGTACAGAATGTAATTAGTAACCACATGAAAACAGATTCATACTGAGTTAACAAGAGGCATATAAATCCTTCCTGAGATCTTTATAAGCAGGGCAAAAGGGTTTAACAAAATCTCGACAAATTGTACATTGGTTTTGTAATAATTGAACTGTGTAGTGACTATTGTCCTAATAGGTTTTATCCATTTGCTTGTTGGAAATAAATACTCTTATTTTGCTATTGCTTTTGATACTCAGTTATTTTTATTACAGATTCATTTAATTACAAAGGATAAAATACAAGAAAAACTAATACTGCAGAAGGAGCATGACATGAAAGGATATAGCCAAACTTCAAAAACAGAACTATGTTCCTTCTCCCATTAAATCTCAGCATAGGCATGAATCTATAGTACAATAGCACTATCCATACGTAACCAGACGAGCTGATTCTAAAGGATCATAATATTGGTATGAAATGGATACACATCAAAGGTGTCACGATTTCATTCATTTTTGCTAACATACATGATTTAGGAAACATGGGGTTTCTATAGGTATTGACAGATAAACAGTGTACTAAAATGTTATCTGAATTAAGACAATATTAGGTAAGGATTCAATTAACAGTTATTACAGTTATTTACTTGGGTATGTCTGGTGGATATTATCGTTAACAGTGAAAAAGACAATAGACCAAAGTTCTAAATAACTGACCGCTCTACAATAGTTAGTGCTCCGTTATTGAGGTTTTTACAGATGCATACAGAAATTGTCCCATTCGATAACGTTTTGACTACTTAAACAGTGTCTTCATCTAACCTTGAACTATCCCCGTTACACCTTTATTTTGTACTTACAGACATATTAGAATTTTTAAGTTGTATCCACATTTATTAACCTCTAGTTACAGTATTCATGCCAATCCACATTCAATTACGAAACAGGTTTAAAGTGTTAGAATATCATACTACTAATAAAAATACTAATTTTTGGAAAGAACAATCACAACATGATTATGTTAAGCCAGCAGATTGCATTCTTAATTACAACAAGAAGCTCCAGTTCCTATTTTATCACATCCAAATAAGGACACAGTTGTTTAGCCCCTGAACCAAGAATTAGAAACTTGTGCAACTTCGGATATAGGCTGCACATTCAGGTATATGGTGTAGTTGTGCAAATCAGAACTTCTAATGTTTCATACTATACTGACAGCAAGTCAGTGCAAGTATCTTCTTGACTTTGACCGTAAATTCTGCACTCAATAAACATTTTTATACTAATTATATCATCTTACTGCAATGTTAATTCATTTTTAAACTACTTTTTGCTCTTCCTAATATATGAAAATTTAGAAGAAAGAAACAAAATCCATAATCAACCAATCCATAACTAAACAGGAAAAAGATTAGCCAATGTATGCATCTAACAATGTGAAATGTTCATATGTTAAGAAGAAATATACATAATTACATATAAAGAGGAACCGTACCACAAAATAAAAGGCAATACATTTCTGCTTTGCCAAAAATATAAAACTAACATTTACAGCAGAAGAAAAATTCCAAAAACGAAAGTTTTCAAAATACATTAATATTTTATATGGTCGTTAATTTGAACTTTCTTTGAGTTACTTAGTCCAAAATGGTGACTACTGACCATGTTTCCAAAGCAAAGGAATAAGAGCAAAATATACTCTACTGTACATGTAGATTCAAAATAATATACTATTTTGTAGTATTGAGAATATGAAGAAATCGAAGAGACCAATAAAAACAACTTAAGAGAAGTCGTATGAAATAAAGATGCAAATGAACTATAGAAAATGAAATAAAGTCTTATATTAGATGAAACACCTCAAGGAAGAAACTAAATGACATTTTTGAAAAGATAAAATGAGAGAAATTAAATATAATGAATATATGTAAAGACTGATTAAGTATTAAAATAACAGCATAACATATAAAGTAGATGGAAATATGAGTAAAATAATGAATAAAAGAAAAACGTAAATTGTTACTGAATGTAGGCTCCTAAGAAATGAGATTAATTAGTTCAAAAAAGAAAAATGAACATTTCTGCGAAAAATAAAAAGGGAAATGTGATGAAGAGTTAAAAGTAAAGTGATGCACCATGTGTAGTATTATTAGAAGGGAATGCTATAAAAGTAGTATATAACAAGTAGTAAAGTTAAGAACTGATGTAAATTACAGTACTGTAGTTTAAAGCGAGAGTGAATATAAGGCTAAGTGAGAGGCAAAGCAGGAAGAGTTGGAATGCAGAACGTACCTAGTGAGTCTTAGTGGTAGGAGGTGTGCTGGCTCGATGCTGTGTCAGTAATAGAGGCTCTGTTCTCCTATCTGAATGATGCTCTGTTCGCTGCCCTGATCACTTCTCCCCATGCATTTAAGGCAAAGCATTTCTCAAACAGTCCTTGGCTCTTCTAATTGGCTACAGCCAATGTAGGGGTGGGGACTAAGACGAGACGTACCTATTTCTGCCAAGAAAATGAAAACAAAAATACGAGATTCTCCACTTTTTAAATGGCCTTTAAATATTTTATGGGTTAAATCTTAAAGCCTTCAATACAACATTCCTTAGGTAACTATAATAACGTATTATCGTTATATATGTACTAAGCTGGTAAACCGCTCATTACCTTTACTATTATTCCAGAAATGTTAGAGGAAATTCCCAAGAGCATAAAACTATTAAAGATTCAACATAACTCACATAGAACTCTTCATAAGTCTACGTATATACTATACTGCTCAATGTTCCAACCCAACCAACATGCTATATATAACCACTGGAATTAATGCATTCTATGCTATTTACTCACTGTACCCAACTACTCTCATGCATACTCTGGTAGCCAAGTATTTTTGTGTCCAGTACACAGCAGAACCATTGCATGTCCTCTTGCTTCTGTACAACTAATCCTGAGTTACAGTGCTCACAACACCTCATTCATTCACTTCTAATCCAAACCTGATTCATTAATCCACGGATCTTATTCTCTGCTTTGGCACAGCACTAAATACGTAATATAAACACGTATCCTGTGTACACCACACACATGTGCCTACACAAATTTAACTCTGTTGCAAGAGAAATTTCTAGTAATAACAATGCTACTAGAATATCATAAAACATGGTCAGTAAATTAAATGTATTCCATGTAGTTCTGTTTTCAATTTTTTTTTTTAAAGTATAGTCCGAACTGCTCGAACTTAAAATATACTTTTTCGCTGATATGGAAGCACGCTACCTTGCATCCATATTTCATTAACTTGGGACACAGAGACTTTCCTAGCCTTTTTGCTCAACTTAAAGGCCCAAACAGATGTATCATGGTCATCCCAGTCTCCTGTTTAAATAAATAGATCTAGCAACATCTTGACCATGAAGTATTTGTTCATACAGAGGATGGGGCAGACACCATGTACAGGCAATGATAGTATCTTCCTATGGAAGAAGTTACATACCCATAGAATCCTGAAGTTCTGAACATCACTGGACCATATTTTAGGTAGAACTTTTTAGGTTGCAGAGTTACACTCTAATGGCTTATTTACTGTACTTCCATCCCACCACTTCACATTAACCTGTAAGCCCAGATATTGCTAATGCTATTTACCAATGTCTTTCACTTGACAGCTAGTGCCAGGCTTGCATACATTGTTCTTGCAGATGTGTGATGAGACTGTGTAGGTATGTTCTGTAGGAGGGGAAAGCAGACAGGGGATGTCATGCATAGCCTGAGGGTCCCTTGTCCTCATCTGTGCAACTGCTTGAACAGTGTGCAATTGTTGGTCCCCTCTATTAGGAATGAAAAGCTCTACAACTGACAACTGCCTTCCCATGGAAGCAAAATTACAAGGATACATTAACTATTTTAGTGCTACAAGCATTATCCCAGGGACGGGTGGTTAATGAGAAGGGGAAAGAACACAACTACATTTTGGCTGAGACTTTGAAAGGAACACAGTTACATATGTAGTGTTATGTCTTTCTTATTGGTAAACCTTCTAAGAAGTTGGACTAGTACCATTCCCTGAACATCTCATTAAATTTAATATTCGGTTTTGTTCGCAATGCCGTTAGCTTCAGTTAACTATTTCTGTTTTTCTGAACAGAGAAATGGAAATGGTTAATTGAGACTACGGGGAATGTGAACAAGCCCTAGGTTGCATTTAATGTTAAAACTTTCTTAGAATGGACTTTGTGGTAGTCGAGTAGATCACATTTCGAGGCTGGAAAATTTTCAGTGCAACTCATATAGTTCTAGGAGAAGCTGACATTTCCATGTGGCTGGATTCCTATGAGGAATGGGTTTGGGTCTGAGGAGTTGCCAACAGAGAGTGTGAGCATCGGTCACATCAAGCTTGCTGGCAGTTTGCAGGGACTTCACCTTAGAAGTTATAAAAGTTGCTCAGATGATTTTTAAGTTTATACTCAGCTTCATGTTCTGCAGCTCTGCAGCGATCCTCAGCCCTCTATTACCTGAGCTTTTTCCCTCCCCCTTTAGAGACAACGCAGGCTTTTGTCCTGAGGGCAGGCCGCTCGCATATAGACCTTCCATTGTCCTGCCTTATTGGCGTAGCCAGGCTAGGCCGAAAGCCTGCACAATGAAATCTTACATACAGTAAAAAGGGGACATTAAAAAACTCTTCACAATAACTCTTGTGTTTTAAAAAAAGGAGCAATGAAAGTTTGATAAGGGATACAGAGGCCCCCCTCCTCTTCCTCTCCTCCCTCCTTGGGATTGAAAACACTGAATATCTTTCTAGGCCTGGCTCATGGGTCTTTTTTTTCTTGATTTTCGGCTTGTCTTTGTGTATACGCTCTTTGTTCGTTCCAGGTGAACCGAAATCATGTGATATGAAAGGGGGACAGAGCGGGTTATTATAAAGAGTTTTCGGGCTCTGCCGAGGGCTGTCAGAATGAGGATGCAGGCTTGGGGGAAACATAGCTATCTGCCTGCAGGGCAGAGTCTTCTCCCATCTATTGGCCCTATGTAGAGGGCATCTCTGCATCTGGAGGGGGATCTCTTCTTTCATCTCTCTGTAGATGTCATATATTGTGCAAAGAAGCATCTTGCCAGGTTTGGATATTCTCTACAACCTATGGAATATTTCTGGATGGTGAATGGCTTCTACTATGGAATGTTCCTCAAGAATGATCGGGACAGAGACCATCCATTGATTTATTAATTACCTTGATATTTTGGAAAACATCATTCACTCATTTTGTTGTATATTGGACGTATGCTTTTACAGTAAGGTCATTGACGTGTTGAGGATCTGAAAAGTTGGACTCTCTTCATATTCAACTTTGTAAGTGTTCATTTTTGGACTCTTAAAGCCGGGAACAGGTGAAACAACTTCATTCATTTTCAGTTTAAAAAAAAGCAGTGGGGGTGGGAAACTTGAAAATAGCTTCTCTTTCTGCAGATGAACCTGGTTGGTTCTCATTATTCAAGCTGTTAGAGATGGGCCCTAGT
Source organism: Eleutherodactylus coqui (assembly GCF_035609145.1). NCBI lineage: Eukaryota > Metazoa > Chordata > Amphibia > Anura > Eleutherodactylidae > Eleutherodactylus > Eleutherodactylus coqui. The sequence goes on from NC_089839.1 coordinate 146,362,218, forward strand.
TTCCAGAGACCCTGCATGTCACCATTATGGGAGGAGCTTTACAGCCAGATATGCAAGGGTTATATCTTTTTTAAAGCATGCATCTGTGTTTCTACATTCATATTATTGGTATTTTAGGATGATACTTACAAACTCTGCTAAAAAATATAAATGACACATATTCTGACCACCTCATAACTAAATCTGTGATCACATTTGCTGAACTACGATGCGACTGTCCATTCTAAAACTGCACCGAATAATGTTGCATATACCTGAATATACTATATATTGAAGGATATATTCCTATTCTGTATAGCAAGTCAAACAATATTAATCATTATGAAGGGAAATGATCCTGTCTAATGTAGAACAGATAAAATATTTCTTGCAAATCGTTTTTGTTATGATTTTTTTTAGCACGTTCTCTTTAAAAATAACTGTGCCCACATGTGTTGTTATCCAGCTTTCCTCTAGTCCTGAATGGCCAATTTGTCTATTTATGTATCAATGCAGAAGGAGAGGACATATAGTTGGAGAGTTATGGGTTACAACCCCACTGTGAGCTATGGTAGCCATACTGGTTGCCACCCAGCTTTCCCAGAAACAGAGGCACTGTAAGTACTAACCAGGCTAGGGTGAACTCTCAGAGAAGAGGACAATGCTCAGATCCATTGTTACAGGTGATATTTATCCATGCTTGTTATTTCAGTTATTGTTTGCTTTAAACTGCAAGTTCTTAGACTTATTTCATTTAAATGACCACTAGAGCAGAAAGGATAAATATACGGGTTACTTTCCTTCCAAATTCCTATGGTATTTTTCCTGGCAATGACAATGTGTAATCATGTCCCATTAAATCCGGCCTTATGATCAAAGGTATTATCCTAGATAGGACAGGACAGAGCTCCTTCTCTTGTGCACCTGCTATTAACCCTCTCTTCGCTGCACCCAAACGCCTAATTGCAATAAGGCACTTGCATATAAATTTAAACGGGTGATTGACTTGTAATTACAACTATTGTATCACATTTGCAGGCTATAATTACATGAAGAATGGCCTTGTGAATAATATATAAACCATTAGGAGGATTGTTCATGTACTGAATACCTTGAAGACCTGCTGAATAATGCTCTTTGGTGATAGTCTTACACATAGTTGTGTTAACTAAATGCTCATTTAGCCTTAATTAATGACAAGTTGAGCTAAGGTTCCGTTCCTACGCATTTGATGCTTGCATTTTTTCCCCAGCAATTGGACTACATACAGAAGTGAAGAAAAGTATTAAGAACAACTTGTGACTGCACCCCTTTGCAACCAATATACTTAAAAATGGCACTGTTTGTTATAAGGATAGATCAGAAATAAATCAGCATACGTTTACCATTGCAGTATCCTTAGATAGGTGATAAACATTAAAGAATTATTGGCCCAACGTTGCCAATTCCCATCTTTACATGCATGTTTGGCTAGAACATGACATATACTGGTGAGCGATGGGTGAGGGTTCAGCAACCATCGTGAACGATTGATTGTTGGGGGACAAACTCTGCATGTCTATGGGCAGTTTAAATAAAATATGTGAATTCTGTCATTGTACCAAGCTCTAGATTTTACACTATGAGTTATTTCATCACAGAGATACCTGGACATACATAGAAATTAGAAGCACATCTTTCCTATTTGCATATCAAACTAATTGTTCATTTGCCTAAAAGACTTATATGTGGGAAGATAAATTAAAAGAGAACGTTGCTCTAAATAATGTGGAATGGTGTTATCAGTGGAGATCCATGAGCATGGACTTCTGCCAATTCCCTAACTGAAGGGGCCACAGTACTCTATACAGCCCCCAATTCCCCTGGGGCTTAGTCTAAGATTTCCCCGGTTGGAATTCTTCAACACAACTCCCAAGCTTCTACTCCATTGGTTACAGTGCGACTACAGTACAAGAATTATGTTCTAGGTTTCCAGTTAGGTAAGTATCTTGATGACTCTATAGAACCCCACCATAGACATCTACTAGCATCATTGTAAACATGCCAGAAGATCATTTATTGTGAAGTTTCCTCTAAGTCATGGAATACAATGTAAATTTACTTAACAATTAGAGTGCTCAAAGAGATGAGAAGTTGACTTACTAGGTGTACTACTTAATACATACATGTTGATTATTCAAGCTACCAGTCCTTTATTTAATCATCATACAGCCAGGGGCAGAAAATGAGTTCCAGTCATACATCATTTGTATAAACAATCCACTATGCTATACTACAGTTATAACAGTAGGACATTCAGTCACAGATACATGTCAGAGTATTTAGGAACAAGTGTGATTTTGAAATGTTCCCTACCCTGTACTGCAGCATACAGAAATTAGTATTAGTACATTCCCCAAACAAAAAATATTCTGTACACAGAAATGCTTGAATTGTGAAGTCATCTAATATTATATATAGCCTTTATTTGTTTGTTGAAAACCTGGGTGAAACCAGTAGGACCAGTAGTGTCGGACTGGGATGCCTAGATCCATCAGTAAAATTCATTCTGGTGGCCCACCATACAGCTAAAGAAGGTGGTGCCTAGAATACAAGGATAGTCGTCGGCCTCTCGATGCGTCTAGATATCATGTCAACCTGTCTATACAAATAGATAAACTAGCCACTTTATTATATTAATGTGTAGGCTGGTTGATATGCTGCCTATCAGTATGCGCTGCACCGAGTATACTGTGCTATACGCCAACAGGGGTGAGGAGCCCACTTTTATCTCAGTATTCACTGGGGAATCCACCCGTTCACCTATGGAGCAGTCCAAGCATAAGTAGGACCACCACTATAGCTCTCATTGGTCTTGTCAACCAGCTTTCCCGGACTACCGAATACAAATATAATTTGCAATAATAAAGCTTTTTCTCCTATATCCTTGCATTCTATGTGGTGTTTTGCATTCAGAATCCTGAAAATGTTCAGGGATAAAAGTCATGCAAAAGTTGTATTGATAACCATATTGGTTGTCACCAACACTATCTTTACCAGAAGTCACAACAACTAAGAAATGATGGAAGGGCTCCATCACACTGGCGATTGCGATATCGCTGTGAGAAAATTGTGGCAAAATCGCAATTGTGTGCAAGCGATTTCTGAACATTAGCGATGCTTTTTCTTGTGAAAAATCCTACAATGTATCGCTGCCAGACACGATTTTCTCACGCCATAAAATCAATAGGAATTTCTAATGTTAAAAACGCATTGCATCACACCAAAATTGCAAGTTCGTGTGTTGCGATGCAATGGGGAAATATGGGTGATAAATAATCGCAAAATGCAGGAAGATAAGACATGCCACGATTTTTTTTCCACTTCGCATGAATGAAAACATCGCAAATGGACCAAAAACCATTGAAAATCATTGGTTTCATATTTCTGCATTTTCACTCACTCTCGTGTCACTCAAAAATCATGCGATTTTCTCGCAAGTGTGAAGGCACCCTAGTAGTGTATTAAATGAGAGTGAAATGTTATCCAATTATCTGTGTTGGATTGTGAAATGTAGTAATTGTTAGCTTATTGAAATAATATTGTATATTACAGATATCTCCCCTCAAAAATTTACCCTATATGAGACAACTTGCTATACTTCTATGTTATACCTGGATATCTAAACTACATCTCATCTCCAGAAACTTTGGAGGCAGGTAGAGACTATGACCACAAAAAGATTTTTCAGTTTTTGCCATTATTTAGCTGTAATGTATATGGTGGAGCCAAAGGGAGCCAGGTATTGGCTATTTCATGTGCCATAGGTCACCCTTTTGCATAGATATTCTAGAATACCTTAATAAGATGACATCTGATGGCGCACGGCACATGGCGTCACAAAGAATCCAGCAGAAAAAAGCTTTGCATGCCTGAACTTAAAATCACAGGCATTTGGAAGTACACTAGGGCTCTATAGACTTCTATGGGTGCTATATTACAGAATGTTACAGTTATATGGAACTGTAATACAATTGGGTGCATAACCACTGACACTTTAAGTAAATTTTGCATTGTTGTAGAATTGCAGTGGGTTAGTAACATATTATATTGTACATTGATGTTTATTACATGAATGACCCTATACAAATTTTAAGAAATGAGCCACATTACATACTGCACATTATATTTATCTTTGTCTCCATTTATCCAGTCTAATTAATGCTAATTTATAACTTTGGGCAGTAGCATTTCATGTCATTGTGTTTTAGTTTTGTTTTATATATAAATGCATATGGTTCTAATTATTATGCCCTTGTTGGACACATGCAGCTAGTTGTCTGAGGTCTGTCATACACATGGATCTCATTGGCAACATATGGTCTCAGTCCTAGTCCTGCTGAGTGTTATATATATGTGGAGCAGATACAGCAACCCTTGTTTTACATATGGCTTTAACCAGCACCTGTTCCACAGCTGGAACTAGTTATTGATAGCATCACATCTGCAGCCGGTTACATGTACGGGCACCTGTTCCACATGTGGAATTAGTTAGTGGTGCAGTAAATCAGATCATAACCCCTTAATAATAACAAATATGTATATTAAATAAAGTGATGAAAACAGCAGTGATGAAGGAACGGCTCAGCTTATTAGTAGAGAAGTTATATTGTAAGATATGATACATTAAAAGACAAAAGAAGACTATAAACGTAGTTTTGTATACATCAAAGAGAAAATAAATAAGTGCTGAATAAGGGCAAGTAGCTAAATTACATTGTGGTTTTTCTAGCATGTCTGCAGCTGTACGTTTTAAAAGATTTGAGACTGAAAGGGTTACAGATAATTTCTAGACCAGTAATTCTGTAGGAAGCAAGAGAACAAGGGACCTATTCTACCAACAATGAATTCATAGCAGGCTCATCTCTTGTGTCACCAATCCTGATCAGATCTCCCTGGAATACTCCGGTCCCGTCAGAGCCTGGGGGCAAGATGCTGAGCCATTTCGGTTACTGCAGAGCAAGGAGGGGAGGGGGGGGGGGGGGGGAGAGTTGTGGATTGTAAGTTGGAAGAAAAGAGGAGGGGGCAATCTTGAGGAATGTATGAGAGTGTCACACAGCTGTGTCCCGAAGGGTTTGTTTATATCCACAGTCTGGCTTTTGGGGTAAAAGTGCCATTATGGTCATATTCTGAACATGGCGCCCATAAAAAAAAGAACAAATTATCCAGCGACATTGTGCAAGAATATTAAAATAATAAAGAACACTACTGATACATTTTGCACCATCCAGAATATCAAACTGTTTTGCAGTTATTAGTAAATATAGAAATAACTTCAACTTCGTCCTCCTGCACACGGGCCGAAATTCTGCAGTGGGATATCTCGCAGAATTTCTGCCCATGCCCACTGTCATAGAATTGCATTACATAATACAATCCTATACAGACAGACGATCTAACCGCGTGAAAACTCGCGCAGTAAACAAATCGCGGTATGTCCTATTTCTGTGCAAGCCTCAGAGAGACCGGCACAGAAAAGTCACTGGTGACGCGCTGGCTCCGCTCTGCACATATAGCCGGCACATAGCAGAGTGGACAAGACACGGGAGGCGGTGAGCCGCAGTGGTCACTGCAGGGGCATAGCTCGCATCCCGCTGCAAGAATTCTCGCAGCGGGATGCGACCCTGCCCTCTGCAGTAGGCCTTCCTGTGAAATAACTGGATTTTTTGGAAATTCTAATAAGTGGAACATTAGTGACATGTTCTTAACAGAGGGCAGAGAAACAACATGACACCAGACCATGAAGATACCCAGATTGTTATGAATCAGAAGAAGCTTGCAGAGAGAACCACCAAGATCTTTTTATGGAGGAACCTATAACAAGCTGTATATGGGTGGGAAAATACAGAGATTCACTCTACATTAGGGTGGCTTCACATCTGCGTTGGAACCTCCAGTTGGAGGTTCCATCACAGATGCGGCTGCAAATACTGGAAGAAAAAGCCCCCTTTCTTCCGTCCCAAAACCAGGCAGCTGGGCGGAAAGCGGGCGGATGCGATTATAGTCAATGAGGTCCAACCAGCGCTGTTCAGCTCCATCCACAGAAGAAAACTTTTGGGCCGCGGAGATTCCCTTTTGTTGCTCCCTAAATGGAGCATGAAAGCGGAAACCGCAGTGTGGGTGTGAAAGCACCCTTACTAGAACTAAACAAACAGCCTATAAAAATATTTTCAGATTTATTTGCTCTGCCTGCTAGCATTTCCTGTAGCATATACCATTTTTACAGACTGTAAGTGGGTAGGAGCCCTAAAGGTCCATTTACACAAGCAGATAATCGCTCAAAGTTTGAGCGACAGCTTTGAGCGATTATTTTGTTTAAAAAATAATTGGCATTTAAGTAGCTTCTCAGCTACTTAAATGCCAATCATGTATGTAAATGTAGCCATTGCTGAATGCAGGCTAATAGCCCGAGGCTATTAGCTGTGCTCAGATGCTTTGTTCTCCAAGTGGGAAATAATGCTATCAGCACTCCCCCATGGAGAACGACTGATAAAACTGATTGCTAAAATCAAGCTCACTTGATTTTAAGTATCAGCAAAAAGAGCCCAAAATGCGAGTGTCCGGCAACCATTTACACGCACCGATTATCGCTAAAACGAACGCCGATGAGCGAAGTTTTAGCAATAATCGTCCAGTGTAAATGGGCCTTAAGACACACCTGACTATAGAAAGTATCCAGGTTTAGAAAACAGAAAATAGGAAAAAATTATTATCCAGACCAGACAAACACCTTAAGGGTGCATTCAGACGACCGTATATCGGCTGGGTTTTCACGCCCAGCTGATATACGGTGTCCTCATCTGCAGGGGGGGGGAGGCTGGAAGAGCCGGGAGCAGTGCTCTGAGCTCTCGCCCCCTCTCTGCCTCCTCTCCACCCCCTCCCCCCCCCCCTTTGCACTATTTTCAATGAGAAGAGGCGGGGAGGGAGTGGAGCTAATTCTTGAAACTTAGCCCCGCCCCCGTCCCACCTCCTCTCATTACAAATAGTGCAAAGGGGGGGGGGTGGAGAGGAGGCAGAGAGGGGGCGGGAGCTCAGAGCACTGCTCCCGGCTCTTCCAGCCTCCTCCCCCTCCTCCCCCTGCAGAGAGAGACGCTGTATATCGGCCGGCGTGAATACCCGGCCGATATACGGTCATCTGAATGCGCCCTAAGGGCTTAAACACATGAACGTGTTTGCTGAGGTTTTAGCACGCATGAATCTCACACCCGTAAAATGTGATGAAGCAAAGCCATTAATTTCAATTGGTTTATTCTTACGAGCGTGTATCTCGCGTGCAAATTCTGCATGAGATACACCTTGCCCTATCTTTCTGCATGTTACACAGAAAGCTGCCATAAAAGTCTATTGCAGCTTAAAAAAAAGGAGGGGAAGGGTGGGACTCTGGGGACAACGACAGGGAAAAAAGACAAGTGGCCCAAATTTGACTTTATATTGCCATTCTATTGTGTGAAAAGGGAGTAACATGGCGCGTGTGAGCTGCATTTTGAGCATAAATATTATATTACTATGCGCTGGCACGCACGTATCAGCCTGTTTAGGGCCATCTACAAACTCTGTTTATGCGCAAATACGCTCAGTTGCAGTGAGCGTACATACGCATACATTCGTCTGTCAAAGCCCTTAAAAAACGTAAGGGTTTTTTTTTTAACTATTCAAACTCCACACTAGTGCAAGTTTGAAAAAAAGCTTGGACCTGCCCTATCTTTCACACACGTAGAAAAACTATGTGCGAGAAATATATGGCAAGTGCTTAGGGCTTAAACACACAACTGCGTTAGCGGAGCTTTTGCAGCCGTGAAAATCACTGCTGGAAAAAGTGACGAAGTTGAACTACTGATTTCAATGCTTTCGTTTTCACTAGTGTGATTCTGACATAATGTTACTATGCACGAGAATTGATAGAACTTGCCCTATCTTTTTTTTTTTTCTTTGCGCGCAATAGCACAGAGTTTAAAAAAAAAAGACTTATCACTGATTCATGCGCAAATTCGCTCCGTTGTGGCAAGCGTATTTGTGCATGTGCCCGTGTGTTTAGGCCCCTTACTCTCAATAGAGCCCTATTGTTCTCACAAGCATGTTTCTGGCACGCAATTACTATGCGTAAAATAGTAGGTTCTGCCCTGTTTTTCTGCTTTTTCTTTGCGAGTGCAATAGCGCTGGGTTTGAACAGTAAGAAAAATGATGACTTATAACTTGTTCATACGCAAATATGTTCTGTTTAAGCCCTCATGTGCAGTGCAAAGTCGCTGTCATACGCATTGTGGTGTGGAGAAAAAATCATTGCATGTACTATCTTTGGGCTTTCCCTTACATCACCCATTAACACAAAAACACCTCACATTCGCCGGGAACATCGCACATTGACGAGCGAGATATCAAGCCAAGTTTCACGGCCCGATATCGCAGCCGCCTGTGTGAAATTAGCTTTCAAGCTTGTTGTTGCCATGTTCTGTGCCCTATTTATATGCCCCCACATTGTGCAACTTGTTGATGTGTACATAGCAGCACAAGACTCTGCCAGTGTTGGAGGAGAAGGGCATCAATGTGGGCCAACAAAGAGCCTGACACTGATGTAGCTGTGAGCATTGTGGCCCTGAGTGTGTGTGAGCGTGCCTGTGTGAGTGTGTGAGCGTGTATGTGAGTGTGTGAGCGTGTTTGCGTGTGTGAGCATGTGTGTGTGAGCGTGTGTGCGTGTGTGGTCAGACCAGGAGTTGGGGAGCACAGCAGGCCTGAGTATAGTGATGGTGGGGTGAGCTGGTAAGCTGCAGACAGAGATAGGGCAATAGGCAGCTTGTTTGGAGAGGTTCAGCATTATCCAATAGGACTGTGAGACTTTGGTGGGCCAGAGGGAAGAGAGCAGAGGTTCAAGAGCCACTGAAGGGCTCCGCACAAGTGGTCCTAGGTGTGGTCACTGGGAAAGTAGTCATTGAGCATTAAGAGAGAATGGTGCAGTTTGAGAGCTATATCTGGGACTGTGTGAGCTGTGGAAGCATCAGCTCTGCAGAATATGTTGCCGCTATATAAATAAGGATTATTATTAGTTAGGGCAAAAACACATGGGCGCACACACTAATATACTCGCTTCTACGGGTGTATTAGCACATGAACTGTTTTTTTTTTCTTCCCCGAACTATTTTAAGTCCGCGCTATAGTGCGCGATTTGAGAAACAAAAAGCGTTAGGATAGACCCTGTCCTATCTTTCTTTCACATAGTATTAACATGCGGAAATCCCAGTGAAAACAAACCTATTGAAATCAGTGGTTTTGTTTCATGGCCACATAACAGGACCAAAAACACGCCCATTTGTTTAAGCCCTGAATCCCGCCCCCATATCATGCTGCCCACCATGTAAAATCCCATGGATTCAGGGTGTTTTCATGTCAATACAGCCTTGCATCACTTTGGGGAAACAGGGATCCTCGTGGAGTTTCTCCTATTGTTTTCAATGGGAGATCTTGCATTGCATCGCGTGCACCTAGTACGTTGTGCGATGCTGCCGCTAGCACCATTGTCAACAATGGGAGAGCAAGCAGTAAGATAGAACATGACATGATTTATTTCCTGCATAGGATCACGGTGCCATACAGGAAAACATCACTAATGTTAATGACCCCATTCAAAAGAATGGGGCTCATATTTGTACAGCTTGCAACGCACAAATCTCACGCACTTTTGATACCCATGTGAAGGCACCCTTTACATGACCGTATGCATTTATACCGTCTAATCGCATGAATAAAGATTTGACGTGATCGAGTCCCGATCTTTATTCGTGTATTTCTAGCCATTCACACAGGGCACTGCTATGTGAACGTTAAAAAATATGCAGAAGCGATGGAAACCATCAATCGCTGTAAAATGCTTGAAATGACAAATGATTAATTATGGCAAGCTGTCTCTTTTTGCCAGCGTTGTACACAGGGCAACTCCCCCCTCCTCCCTTTTCTCCAGCTTCCATAGAAGTCTATGGGAGCTTGCTGTGTATTTTGGCAAAAGATAGGGCAAGACCTATCTTTTCATGTGGCATATAAAACCCGCAACTGAAAACGGTCGAGGAATCACTCTGTAATCGCTTTGTTTGCTCACTGAACCTAAGCAACTAGGGAACAAGTTCTTGCTAAATGTAAACAGGCATTATCTTTGAACGAAGGCCCGTACACAATGAATGGAGACAGGTGGCCAGAAGAAGTCCCTGACGCTTTCCGCCTCCATTCACTGATTGCCAATTGCTCCTGTATGAAAGCATAGGAGCGAAAAGCCTTGGGACAACTGTTGGGTACTTGTGCGCCCAACAGTCATCCTGTGTATTGCAACTTGAGGTTAACTGCTATTATTGCTGCTGCTACAGGTTAAGGGTGCATTCAGACGACCGTATATTGGCTGGGTTTTCACGCCCAGCAGATATACGGCGTCTCTCTCTGCAGGGGGAGGAGGCTGGAAGAGCTGGGAGCAGTGCTCTGAGCTCCCGCCCCCTCTCTGCCTCCTCTCCACCCCCTCTCCGCCCCTCTGAACTATTTGCAATAAGAGGAGGCGGAACAGGGCTGGGCTAAGTTCCGGGAATTAGCTCCACCCCGTCCCGCCTCTCATCATTGAAAATAGTGCAGAGGGGCGGAGAGGGGGTGGAGAGGAGGCAGAGAGGGGGCGGGAGCTCAGAGCACTGCCTCGGATTTTCCAGCCTCCTCCCCCTGCAGAGAGAGACGCCGTATATCGGCTGGGCATGTTTTTTGTGCGGCAAGTTACATTTTTTAGGGGTTTTATTGAATGTACTAGATAATGTACTGCAAAAAAAACGTTTACGAATTTCTAAGTGCAGTGAAATGGAAGAAAAAAAAACTGAAGGAAATTTCGCCATTCTTGGGGGAGTCTTGTTTTTATGGCACACACACACACTATGGCAAAAATGACATGATAACTTTATCCTATGGGTCATTACAATTATGACAATACCAAATTTATATAGTTTTGTTTTTCTTTGCTGTACTACTTAAAAAAAAACTTTGGAAAAACAAAATTATTTTCAGTCATCATCTTCTGACAGCCATAACATTTTTGTTTTTCCATCAAATTACTTGTGTGAGGACTTGTTTTTTTGCAGGATGTCCCGTAGTTCCTATTGGTAGCATTATAGAGTACATACGACTTTTTGATCACTTTTTATTAAGTTTTTTCTTGCAAACGGGGTGACCAAAAAAAAGCACAATTCTGGCATTGTGTTTTGTTTTTTTTCTTATAAATAGGGGGGAATGTTTTTTTTTTTCACTTTTCATACCTTTTGTTTTTTTCTAATATTCAAAAAAAACCTGTTTAAACTCAGAACTGACAGCAGCATTTACAGGGTTAACAGCCATGATCAGTGTTAACACAGATCGTGGCTGTTGTTGGTGAGTGTCAGTTGTGAGAAACAGTTAGCACCAGCATTGTATGGCAGGGGAAGAGCTACCAATCCTCCTCCATATAAGCCCTGAATGCATAGGACATAAATATATGTCCTGCGTCATTAAAGGGTTAAAGAGATATTTTTTTTTTTACAAGGACTTGGACTGTGACTGTGTTGATCACTTTGTAGCCTGTGACTACAGTTTTGTTATGCAAAGTATTGAATACCAGGCATGGGTAGTTGGGCAATCCAAGAAACGACTGACACTGGCTAAGTGTCAGCCAATTACAGCCAGCACTTCCAGGAGGTGGGGATTTTTCAATCCCTTGCCAGAAGATAAGAAGAAGACAGGTGCCGGGGACCCGGTGAGAAGCTGCAGCGGAGCCACGGACAGCGCTTATAGGTGATGTATGCTTTTTTTACATTATTTTTCTGCTGTTAGGGTATATTTTCAGAGTAGAGCTTATATTTCAAGCCCCCTCCCCCGAAAATCACGCCACTTTGTAGCACCACATGCAACTACAAAATTGCGGTATTGCCGCAAGAAGACGCAGTGACATCGCACCGACCAGCGAGGCGATATCGCTGCAATTTTCTCTCGGCAATGCCATGTCACCTGTGTGGAGGAGGCCTTACTCTACCCCTAGCCCAGCATAGGAACGTCCACCACCTCCATCTACATTTTCTCAATTCTCCTAACTAAACTCCGCCTCTCTACTACTGGAGGCATTCAATTACGTCACTCACACAGTTAAAGGGGTATACACAGAAAAATCCCTCACAACAGTCATTCACATGCATCCACACCACAGCTGCAGGCCACTACAATGTGAACATTGTCTTAATGTCCACACATAAAAGCCAACAGAAAAAAAGCTAATAATATTTGCCAAATCCTAAAAAAAACTGACCATAAGGGCTTATTGACACAGTAGTGTTTGTACGCGCATTTGCGCATGCAAAATCTGCATGCACGATACGCAGAGAATAGAACCCATTGTTTTCAATAGGTTCATTTTCACTCTTCTTTTTTGCGCGCACATTTCGCTCGTGGGAAAAAAAGCGACATGTTCTAATTTTGTGTGCATTTGCACATTAAAGGTCCCCATCGGAGTCTATGGGCGTGCGCAAATGTGTGAGTAATACGCAATGACATTCACAATACGCTGCTCAATTTCATAAAAACAGAACATATCTTGACCTCATTAGGCTAAATAGCCTTTTAAATCATAGCAAGGGGGTGTCGCACGCGTGTGAACTAGCGCTGTGTGTGAACAAAAGTACAGTACAATGCGCAGACATGAGTGCAAATAAGCCATATGTACGTGCGGGTAAGTGCAAAACACTGCACATACCCGCAAACACTGGCACCTAATTAGGCTTAATAGCCATTTAAATCAGGGCAGGGGTAATTCCCCCACCATGTCATGTAGAAAATAGAGGCTCACCAGTAGCACAAACTTTGCTCCAACTGTGGTAGGATTTGTAAAGATGCTATAGCCACTAGGGGATATGAACCAAAGATCCCCAATAGAGTCCAAAATAGCGAACAAATATGTGGCAGCACATCAAGGTGCAAAAATTCAATTGATTTTATTCCACCTTGCCAAAAAACAGATGCGGCGGTTCGACTGTAGTGGTCCTTGTCAAGCTTGACGAAGACCTTCATGGTCTTTTTTTTGGCAAGGTGGAATAAAATCACTTGAATTTTTGCACCTTGATATGCTGCCACATATTTATTCGCTATTTTGTCCCCCTCCCATGTCAATGACCGGTGCCTGCGCAAATGCACACAGTATTTGTGCAGGCACACGCAGAAAAAAAACCTCCTTCACCGCACAAATATGCTGCACAAGAGCGAGTGTTTTTGCGCCTCCTCGTGTGTAGGAGCCCTAAACCTGCAGCTTTTCTGCTCCCATTCCCCTTTGCAGAGCTGTTCATCAGTTGTGCACTATCTAGTCATGCAACACATCACATGGGCGCATTTGCGCATGTAAAATCTGTGCATGCTAAACATAGAGAATAGAAGCCATTAATTTCAATGGTATTGATCTCATAAGCACTTTTGCACGCACATTTCCCGCGTGCGCAGAAAAGTAAGTCCTGCCCTATATTACTGTATTTTGCGCAGTAAAGGTGCCATAGAAGTTTATGGCAAGTGTGCAAATACACACGGGGAAGGGTGAGACATTGCGCAAAAAAAAGGAAAAGAAGACAGCTAGACCTTTTTAGGCTTAGCCATTAAGGCTGCCTGTACACGGGCATTGCGGTATCCCACGGCGGATCTCCGCCGCAGGAGCCGCCTCCTGGGAGCAGGAGCCTGCAGGCAGATCTGCGTAGTTAGCCTATCTGACAGATAGGCTGGCCACGGAGAATCGCGGCAATTCGCAGCGAGCAGAGAATCGCTATGATTCTCCGCTCGTGGACAGGGGGGCTGCGCTTTCCATAGCAAGGCTATGGAAAGTGTTATAGCGTTCATTGCGTTCCCCGCGGTCGGATTATCGCCGCAGGAAGCGCAATTAAAATTCGGCCGTGGACAGGAGGCCTAAATTCCACAAAAGAGAGTGTCAAGCTTGTGTGTGAACTGGCCCTGTGTGCGTAAAAATTACAGTAATATGGGCAGACACGTGCGCAAGACATTGATTATGGTCCTCTTCAAACCTTCTTCATGCGCAAATATGCTGTGCTGCAGCAAGTGTAATTGCGCATACGCTCGTGTGAAGCAACCCTAAAAAAGTTGTGCCATAAATGTCTTTTATCACCTCCATAGGATAGGATTGGTGGGGGTCTCACTGATTAAACTCCCACTGGTGCCAAGACTTAGGGTGCGTGCACACGAGCGCATAAACGGCGCGTTTTTGCGACCAAACGTATATACGTGACCATCTGAGGCAATGGTTTTGAATGTATTCGTTCACATGGGCGATTTTACGGCGCGTAAAAACGGCAACCCGAAAAAAAAATGGAACATATGCGACCGAAATATGCGCCAATGCATATTCGATGGCCGAAAAGATAGTTTGCAAAGTAGGAACAAACGAAAATACGCTTTCTAGCTCTGGTCGTGATCGGCGAAAAACGTTCTCTCGGGCGATTATACGTTGCGCTCGTGCGAACGTAAATACACCTACGCTCGTCTGCCCGCACCCTAAGGGTCCAATGTCCCTCTTTCCTCCTAACTGCACTCACGCAGTGAAGAGGAGCTTCAATGGAGTGATGGTTACCCTTTTGTGTGCTGCTGCTGCATTCACCTCCATATGACTGCCGAGTAGTACAAGTGCTCAGATATCTCTAGCAGTCCCATTAAAACTAATAGAAGAGCAGCAGCAACATGCATGCCCAGTTGTCTCTGCTCAAACTTTTCCTCACTAAAGAGGGTGCAGTGAGGAGGAAAGAGGGTCACGGCACCCCGTTCTCATGAGCAATGGGATTTGCAGCAGTGAGAGAGAGCCACTAATTAGACTTTTATCAACTTTTCTGTAGAAAGGTGATAAAAGTTAATTTTGGCACAACCCCTTTAAGTTCTAGAATGGGTCCATAGGTCCAATATGTATCTATAAATTGGTAGTTTTATACTTTGCCCTAAAAAATACTACTGTAATATGAGTTAATATGAATTGCTCAACTATAATTTGCATTTCCTGAAACTACTGGCAACTGCAGTGATATCAGTGATGCTGACACGTCAGCACTACAGTCAGTGATTTGCTGCAGTAAACACATCTTGTCAATGCGCCATTGCTAAACCCGAGTGGATAGAGACTGATAGGGGATCCAGGAAGCACTGGCATGGTAGTGACAGAGAATTGGTAAACTGAGTATTACTCTTTTTGTTATTTTATAGTTTGTAATATAAATTCATGAGGCTGGAAAACCTCTTTAGTAGAAGTTAGAAGAAGACCGTGTCACGTTCTCCTTGAGCACAATGCACACCACGGCCAGGGCAAACGCAAAAAATTGGGATAGAGGAACGTGCATACACGCTGAACACCATAACAAACTGAACTTAAAACAGAACTTACGAGCAAACATTTAACAATGACTGACAACCAACACACATAAGCATATGGAATAGCTGATATGCATACAGGGTATTGGTCATATACTCGCCAAGATACTTAAGCTCACAATCTCACGACAAGGGTCCTCCTTGTCTCGTGAGTCCCTATTCCAACAAGACAACTTAAGGCCCATTTACACTGGACGGATGTTGGGAAATGATTCCTGACTCTTATCTTTGTGTGTACTCACTCCCATCCATTTTCCCCAGCCGCCTGCTGACCACTCTGTGAACAAGTGGGCGATACTCATTCCGTGCAGCAGCACGGGAGCAGTACACACAGGGGCGAGTGTCAGGCATTGTTTGCCCGACATTTGTCCAGTTTAAATGGGCCTTTAAACTTAGGAGTCCTGCCTGCAAGTTGGGTGATCATCCTAATAGGGACAGCCACACATTGGAACTAAAGGGGCCTGGCTCGCCATAGATGGTAAACGGCATGCAAGCAGAACAGGACACTGTTCACACCAAAACAGACAAGGGAATCCCACCCAGACCCTCATGCATTCAGCAACACCAGGCTTCTCTTGCATGACTCCAATCACCAGGGTTTTGAGAGGGAGTGATGAAAAAAATAAATGACCAGCACCCTCTAGCAATAAATAAAAAATAAATATTGTTATTTGTATAGTGCCAACTTATTCTGCAGCGCTTTAAGGTCATTTATTTATTACCTCCCAACAAGCTGGGTACTCATTTTACCGACCTTGGAAGGATGGAAGGCTGATTCAACCTTAAGCCGGCTACCTGAACCACGCAGGGATTGAACTCGCAACATTCAGGCCGTGGTACTAGCATTTATGGGCAGCAGACCAGTGATGTTTGTCTAACTGGAGCAATACACACCCAGCCCACTCAATCAACCCACACCTGTGGAGTGTGCTTCTGAAAACTCATAGCTCTACAGGTCCCGGAAGCACAACGTGACAGACTGCAGTGCTTTGGATGTTCTTCTGTTTTTTTTTTTAGTAACTCCCTAGTTGTGCTTAAGTGTGAGAGGAAGTAAAACACGTGGGCTGGGGGCACAACACTTCTAGTCAATAAATGATCAAACAAGGGAATTACCCAGTTCTTTTTTATTAATATTTAATAACAGCCACCTAACGTGTTTCGGGGATGCATCCCTTCTTCAGAAACGGCTGTGAAAGTGTGTTAGGTGTATGCAGAAGAATCTGCTGCTGCACTGTGGAGATGAATCGGTTGCATGTAGAGATGAGCGAGCACCAAAATGCTCGGGTGCTCGTTACTCGAGACGAACTTTTCGCGATGCTCGAGGGTTCGTTTCGAGTAACGAACCCCATTGAAGTCAATGGGCGACCCGAGCATTTTTGTATATCGCCGATGCTCGCTAAGGTTTTCATTTGTGAAAATCTGGGAAATTCAAGAAAGTGATGGGAACGACACAGAAACGGATAGGGCAGGCGAGGGGCTACATGTTGGGCTGCATCTCAAGTTCCCAGGTCCCACTATTAAGCCACAATAGCAGCAAGAGTGCTACCCCTCCTCCCAACAATTTTTACTTCTGAAAAACCCTCATTAGCAAGGCACACCATAGCTAAGCACCACACTACCTCCAACAAAGCACAATCACTGCCTGCATGACACTCCGCTGCCGCTTCTCCTGGGTTACATGCTGCCCAACCCCCTTCCCCCCCCGCACGACCCAGTGTCCACAGCGCACACCAAAGTGACCCCGCCCAGCCTTCAGCTGCCCTCATGTCTATTTATAAGTGCGTCTGCCATGAGGAGGAACCGGAGGCACACACTGCAGAGGGTTGGCAGGGCCAGGCAGTGACCCTCTTTAAAAGGGGCTGGGCGATAGCCCACAATGCTGTACAGAAGCAATGAGAAATCCAATCCTGTGCCACCTCCATCAGGAGCTGCACACGTGGGCATAGCAATGGGGAACCCATGTGCCACACACTATTCATTCTGTCAAGGTGTCTGCATGCCCCAGTCAGACCGGGGTTTTTTATAAATAGTCACAGGCAGGTACAACTCCGCAATGGGAATTCCGTGTGCACCCACAGCATGGGTGGCTCCCTGGAACCCACCGGCTGTACATAAATGTATCCCATTGCAGTGCCCTGGACAGCAGAGCTAACGTCAGATTAAATGCAGGTGGGCTTCGGCCCACACTGCATGCCCCAGTCACACTGGGGTTTTTTATAAGTAGACACAGGCAGGTACAACTCCCTATTGTGAAGTCCCTGTAGACCCACAGCATGGGTGGCTCCCTGGAACCCACCGGCGGTACATAAATAAATCCCATTGCAGTGCCCAGCACAGCTGAGGTAACGTCAGGTTTAATGCAAGTGGGCTTCGGCCCACACTGCATGCCCCAGTCAGACTGGGGTTCTTTAGAAGTGGACACATGCAGTTACAACTCCGTGTAGACCGACAGCATGGGCGGGTCCCAGGAAGCCACCGGCGGTACATAAATATATCCCATTGCAGTGCCCTGGACAGCAAAGCTAACGTCAGATTACATGCAGGTGGGCTTCGGCCCACACTGCATGCCCCAACCTGACCGGGGTTTTTAAATCATAGACACAGGCAGGTACACCTCCCTATTGTGAAGTCCGTGTGGACCCACAGCATGGGTGGCTCCCTGGAACCCACCGGCGATACATAAATAAATCCCATTGCAGTGCCCAGCACAGCTGAGGTAACGTCAGGTTTAATGCAGGTGGGCTTCGGCCCACACTGCATGCCCCAGTCAGATCGGGGTTTTTTATAAGTAGACACATGCAGTTACAACTCCGTGTGGACCGACAGCATGGGTGGGTCCCAGGAAGCCACCGGCGGTACATAAATATATCCCATTGCATTGCCCATCACAGCTGAGGTAATGTCCGATTAAATGCAGGTGGTCTTCGGCCCACAGTGCATGCCCCAGTCTGACCAGGGTTTTTAATACATAGACACTGGCAGGTACAAATTCCTAATGTGAAGTCCCTGTGGACCCACAGCATGGGTGGCTCCCTGGAACCCATCAGCGGTACATAAATATATCCCATTGCAGTGCCCTGCTCAGCAGAGCTAACGTCACATACAATACAGGTGTGCTTCGGCCCACAGTGCATGCCCCAGTCAGAGTGGTAATATGTACCTTAACAGTAACCCCGTTGGTGGGAATGTGGTGGCGACTGCGGACCTAGTAGCGCGGTTTTATTTAGTTGGTTTTCGGAATGTGGCCAGGATTAAGTGGGCCGTGACGGGGGGATGGTGGGGGGGCTCTCTTGTTGTGTCGGTAAAGGTGAAATTCTTGGACTGCCACCAGACGGACCAATGCAAAGGTATTTGCCAAGAATGTTTTCATTGTTGGAGGAGGAGGGGGATGTTTTTGAGGCACTACGTGTCCTCTCCACATGTCCGTGGTTATATGCACCTTAACAGTAACCGCATTGGTGGGAAATGGCCTCGCCACCATCATGTTTTTGGGAAGCCTCCGTTTCCACACCCCAGTGACATAGCATTAGCAGCGGTATAGGTAGAGCCCAGAATTAGTAACATTTCAGCGGTAGCATTAGGGACAGGCTCCAGTAACATATCACTAGCAGCAGTATAGGGGGAGCACAGTCTTAGTTCCATTTCAGTAATAGTAGCACTCAAGACAGGCCCCAGTAACAATTCCGAAGCAGCAGTATAGGGGGAGCACAGTCTTAGTTCCATTTCAGTAGTAGTAGCAGTCAAGACAGGCCACAGTAACATTCCCGTTGCAGCAGTTTAGGGAGATAACAGTCTCTTTCACATTTCAGTAATTGCAGTATAGACAAGGCCCCAGTTACATTTATGTAGCAAAAGTGTAGGCCAACCCCACACACCTTGCTGTACCATGAGTTCAGGCGAAGCCCATAAAAATTTGTAGGATTACACTGTAGGCGAGAGCCCAAAAAAATTGGTGTACCAACAGTACTAATTTACCTCAGAAAAATTGCCCATGCCCAACCAAGAGGGCAGGTGAAACCCATTAATCGCTTTGCTTAATGTGGCTTAATTTGTAACTAGGCCTGGAGGCAGCCCAGTTAAAATAAAAATTGGTTCAGGTGCAAGTTTCAACGCTTTAATGAGAATTGAAACGTATAAACATTGTTTACTAAAGTAATATGACTGAGCCTTGTGGGCCTAAGAAAAATTGCCCGTTCGGCGTGATTACGTGAGGTTTCAGGAGGAGGAGCAGGAGGAGGAGGATGAATATAATACACAGATTGATAAAGCTAAAAGGTCCCTGTTTTTGATGGTGAAAGAGAACGATGCTTCCATCCGCGGGTGCAGCCTACGTATTGTTTAGGTATCGCTGCTGTCCGCTGGTGGAGAAGAGAAGTCTGGGGAAATCCAGGCTTTGTTCATCTTTATGAGTGTAAGCCTGTCGGCACTGTCGGTTGACAGGCGGGTACACTTATCCGTGATGATTCCCCCAGCCGCACTAAACACCCTCTCTGACAAGACGCTAGCCGCAGGACAAGCAAGCACCTCCAGGGCATACAGCGCGAGCTCAGACCACGTGTCCAGCTTCGACACCCAGTAGTTGTAGGGGGCAGAGGCGTCACGGAGGACGGTCGTACGATCGGCTACGTACTCCCTCACCATCCTTTTACAGTGCTCCCGCCGACTCAGCCTTGACTGGGGAGCGGTGACATAGTCTTGCTGGGGAGCCATAAAGCAGTCAAAGGCCTTGGAGAGTGTTCCCCTGCCTGTGCTGTACATGCTGCCTGATCTCCGCGCCTCCCCTGCTACCTGGCCGTCGGAACTGCGCCTTCTGCCACTAGCGCTGTCGGATGGGAATTTTACCATCAGTTTGTCTGCCAGGGTCCTGTGGTGTAGCATCACTCTCGAACCCCTTTCCTCTTCGGGTATGAGAGTGGGAAGGTTCTCCTTATACCGTGGGTTGAGCAGTGTGTACACCCAGTAATCCGTAGTGGCCAGAATGCGTGTAACGCGAGGGTCACGAGAAAGGCATCCTAACATGAAGTCAGCCATGTGTGCCAGGGTACCTGTACGCAACACATGGCTGTCCTCACTAGGAAGATCACTTTCAGGATCCTCCTCCTCCTCAGGCCATACACGCTGAAAGGATGACAGGCAAGCAGCATGGGTACCCTCAGCAGTGGGCCAAGCTGTCTCTTTCCCCTCCTCCTCCTCCTCCTCAACGCACTGAGATATAGACATGAGGGTGCTCTGACTATCCAGCGACATACTGTCTTCCCCCGCCTCTGTTTCTGAGCGCAAAGCGTCTGCCTTTATGCTTTGCAGGGAACTTCTCAAGAGGCATAGCAGAGGAATGGTGACGCTAATGATTGCAGCATCGCCGCTCACCATCTGGGTAGACTCCTCAAAGTTTCCAAGGACCTGGCAGATGTCTGCCAACCAGGCCCACTCATCTGTAAAGAATTGAGGAGGCTGACTCCCACTACGCCGCCCATGTTGGAGTTGGTATTCCACTATAGCTCTACGCTGCTCATAGAGCCTGGCCAACATGTGAAGCGTAGAGTTCCACCGTGTGGGCACGTCGCACAGCAGTCAGTGCACTGGCAGATTAAACCGATGTTGCAGGGTCCGCAGGGTGGCAGCGTCCGTCTTGGACTTGCGGAAATGTACGCTGAGCCGGCGCACCTTTCCGAGCAGGTCTGACAAGCGTGGGTAGCTTTTCAGAAAGCGCTGAACCACCAGGTTACGGCCGTTGTCACACACGACCATGCCTGGTTGGAGGCTGAGCGGCGAAAGCCAGCGGTCGGTCTTCTCTGTCAGACCCTGCAGCAGTTCGTGGGCCGTGTGCCTCTTCTCTCCTAAGCAGAGTAGTTTCAGTACGGCGTGCTGTTGCTTGCCCACCGCTGTGCTGCCACGCCGTGCGACACCAACTGCTGGCGACGTGCTGCTGCTGACACATCTTGATTGCGAGACAGAGGTTGCGTAGGAGGAGGAGGAGGAGGGTGGTTTAGTGGAGGAAGCATACACCGCCGCAGATACCAGCACCGAGCTGGGGCCCGCAATTCTGGGGGTGGGTAGGACGTGAGCGGTCCCAGGCTCTCACTTGGTCCCAGCCTCCACTAAATTCACCCAATGTGCCGTCAGGGAGATATAGTGGCCCTTCCCGCCTGTGCTTGTCCACGTGTCCGTTGTTAAGTGGACCTTGCCAGTAACCGCGTTGGTGAGGGCGCGTACAATGTTGCGGGAGATGTGGTCGTGCAGGGTTGGGACTGCACATCGGGAAAAGTAGTGGCGACTGGGAACTGAGTAGCGCGGGGCCGCCGCCGCCATCATGTTTTTGAAAGCCTCCATTTCAACAAGACTATACGGCAGCATCTCCAGGCTGATTAATTTGGCTATGTGCACGTTTAATGCTTGAGCGTGCGGGTGCGTGGCGGCGTAGTTACGCTTGCGCTCAAACAGTTGCGCTATCGACGGCTGGACACTGCGCTGAGAGACATTGCTGGATGGGGCCGAGGACAGCGGAGGTGAGGGTGTGGGTGCAGGCCGGGAGACGGTCGTGCCTGTGTCCTGAGAGGGGGGTTGGATCTCAGTGGCAGGTTGGAGCACAGGGGGAGAGTCAGTGGTGCAAACCGGAGGCGGTGAATGGCCTTCGTCCCACCTTGTGGGGTGCTTGGCCATCATATGCCTGCGCATGCTGGTGGTAGTGAGGCTGGTGGTGGTGGCTCCCCGGCTGATCTTGGCGCGACAAACCCTGCACACCACAGTTCGTCGGTCGTCTGCACTCTCACTGAAAAACTGCCACACCTTTGAGCACCTCGGCCTCTGCAGGGTGGCATGGCGCGAGGGGGCGCTTTGGGAAACAGTTGGTGGATTATTCGGTCTGGCCCTGCCTCTACCCCTGGCCACCGCACTGCCTCTTCCAACCTGCCCTGCTGCTGCACTTGCCTCCCCCTCAGAAGACCTGTCCTCAGTAAGCTTAGCAAACCAGGTGGGGTCAGTCACCTCATTGTCCAGCTGCTCTTCCTCCGAATCCTCTGTGCGCTCCTCCCTCGGACTTACTGCCCTTACTACTACCTCACTGATAGACAACTGTGTCTCATCGTCATTGTCCTCCTCACCCACTGAAAGCTCTTGAGACAGTTGCCGCAAGTCCCCAGCCTCATCCCCCGGACCCCGGGAACTTTCCAAAGGTTGGGCATCAGTCACGATAAACTCCTCTGGTGGGAGAGGAACCATTGCTGCCCAATCTGGGCAGGGGCCCGAGAACAGTTCCTGGGAGTCTGCCTGCTCCTCAGAATGTGTCATTTTCATGGAGTGAGGAGGCTGGGAGGAAGGAGGAGCAGCAGCCAGAGGATTCAGAGTTGCAGCTGTGGACGGCGTAGAAGACTGGGTGGTCGATAGATTGCTGGATGCACTTTCTGCCATCCACGACAGGACCTGCTCACGCTGCTCATTTTCTAATAAAGGTCTACTGCGTGGACCCATTAATTGTGAGATGAATCTGGGGACCCCTGAAACTTGCCTCTCTCCTAATCCCGCAGCAGTCGGCTGCAATACACCTGGATCAGGAGCTCGGCCTGTGCCCACACCCTGACTTGGGCCTCCGCGTCCTCGCCCGCGTCCACGTCCTCTAGGCCTACCCCTACCCCTCAGCATGGTGTATTACAAGTAGAGCAGAAACAGAACGCTGTAATTAAATGTGCCGCTTATTGGCCTGTGGTTGGAGGCTGACTTCGCTTACGGAACGCACAGCAGAGCCAGGAAACAATTTTGTGCACGCCTGTAGTGAGACGTAGGTGCGTATGACTGAGCTAGTGGAATTCACAGCGCAGAAGCAGTCAAGTGGCCAAAGGGCAGTGGTAGACCTTAAGTATTTTGCTTCAATTTGTTTAAATGGTGAGCTGAAACACCAGACAGATACTGTATGCAGCGTATATTATGTATACTGTTTCCCTCTGGCGCTATGACGGTGGTGATGTCACGGGCACAGCAGAGCCAGGAAACAATTTTGCGCAAGCCTGCTGTAACGCTTAGCTGCGTATTAATTAGGACTACTACCCCCAGCAGACACGCAGTACACTGAAGAGGGTCACAGGCAGCCCAAATATAGTTTTTTTCCCCCAATTTTTTTGAAAAAGCCCACTGCCTATATAGACAGTATATCTCTTTCACCTTTCCCACTGTCCCTGCCTCACCAGTACTGCCCCTATACTCTGTACAATGACTGCAGACTGAGGACGCAATGGTCTGCACGCCCTTTGTACAAAAAAAAAAAATTGTGCAACACTGCTCCCAGCAGCCTTAACACTACTGCACACGGTCAGATGTGGCCCTAAGAAGGACCGTTGGGGTTCTTGAAGACTAAAATAACACCTAACACTGTCCCTATAGCAGCAGCAGCATCAGCAGCACTTTCCCTGATCTATGTCAGAATGCATCTGTGGCGAGCCGCGGGCGGGGCAGATTTTAATACTCGGGTGTCACCTGATCTCCCCAGCCACTCACTGCAGGGGGGTGGTATTAGGGCTGAAACGTCACAGGAGGAAGTTGTAATGCCTTCCATGTCTTTCTATTGGCCAGAAAAGCGCGCAAATGTCTCAGAGATGAAAGTGAAAGTAACGCGAACATCGCGTGGTTCTCGTCTCGAGGTTCGAGCATCTCGAACACCCTAATACTCGAACGAGCATCAAGCTCGGACGAGTACGCTCGCTCATCTCTAGTTGCATGCAAAAACAATCGCTCATGTGAAAGAACCCATTTACATCAATGGGTTCTATTCTCTGCATATTGTGTGTGTATATTTTGTGGTTGCAGAAACACTCGCAAATACGTTCACCTGAAGAAGCCCTAATACTGATTTCAAATGGTGGAATATTGGGCCCTGAAACTCGGCCCGATAATGTGCACGCCAACATGCGATTTCCCTGCAGATGCGAGGAGTTTTTGTATCAAAACCGCCTCGCATCAGTTCTGGGCAGTAGCGATCCTCCGCCGTGGCTGTCAACCGCGATGGAGCATCTCGGAATGTTTCACATTGTTTTCAATGGGATACCTTGCACAGGTATAAGCAGTAGACAGCAGCACTCACCTATTGACCAATATTTGGTGGAGTAAGTTTTGAAAAGGATGCAAGCCCCTAATTGATGCAAGCCCCTAATTGGATCGGACCCTGGTCCCAGATATAGTCCAAATTTTGAAAAATAGGCAGCATCCACAGTACACCATTTACAAAAGTAGAAAGACCTTTATTCCTCATGGCTCTCAGCGGCCATAGTAGTGACGTTTCGATCCCAGCAAGGATCTTTGTCAAGCTTCAATGGGAAACCTTGCATTGCACTTGCGTGCACCTATCATGCAGTGCGATGCTGCCACCGGCCCCATTGAAGACAATGGGTGATGCGAGAGCATGTCCAAAGATAGGACATGCTGCAATAGTTTTCCCGCAGCACATTACGGAGTGATGCGGGGAAAAAAATCGCTCGCATTTGTGCGAGATTTGTGTGTCTCACAACGCACAAATCTCGCCCGTGTGAAACCAGCCCAAGTGTGATAAATATACCATATAGCATATACTATGTATAACGTTTGTCCTACTGACTATTGGACAATATAGTTTTCTCTCTTGTTGCGCTTATAATGACCTACGGATTTCTGCGGCGCTGGAAGTACGTTATACGGTATTATTAATAATTAATAATCTTCCTTCCACAGCAAGGTGAGAAGATAGTTTTCTTCTGTTGTACTAAAATAGTATGGCAAGGTTTCAAGATTTCCTGGAATTCTCTTTTACCTGTGCGCAAGCCTCAAGATCGAAGATAATGAATATATTTCACATTTCTTATTGTAACCCCTTCATTACAAGCAAAAGGTTTTTACCTCAATGACCTTGGCAAGTCCTGCATATCTGTGCCTATAGGGGTATTATACACAGCACAGCCCATGCATGTAATGTTGAAGGGGTTATCTGAGTCTTCAACTTCAAACAGCTGCCAATAAGACTGATTTTGTCATGTTTTATGTTTGTTCTTTACTTGCATTTTATAAATTGTATCTGATTTTATTCCACAATGTCAATAAATATCCCTTTAAAAGGATCTGCTTTTTTTTTTTTTGCTCGTAAACAGCTTACTTTTGTCCATAGGTTGTGTCTGGTATTACAAACTATAGTTATGCAGTGTGTTAACATCAACCATAGATGGGGGCTGTAAAGCAGCAATGTATGAGGGGCTATGATTGGATCTCTTATAGCATAATATCCCTTGTAAAATCACTTTATTCCATGCTGCTGTGCATTTACCCTTCATATTCTCCCACCTTCATGCTCTGATGCATCTATCTGGAACAACTTCAGAGAAGAGTTACCAGGATGGTGAGCGGTCTGCAAACCATGTCCTATGAGGAACGGTTAAAGGGTCTGGGAATGTTTAGCTTGCAAAAAAGAAGGCTGAAAGAAGACTTAGTAGCTGTTTACAAATATCTGAAGGGCTGTCACAGTGCAGAGAGATCAGCCCTATTCTCATTTGTACAAGGAAAGACTAGAAGCAATGGGATGAAACAGAAAGAGAGATTAGACAGTGAGGGGGATTAATGAGTGGAACAGGCTGCCACGGGAGGTGGTGAGTTCGCCTTCAAGTCTTCACAAGCTGGACAGACATCTGTCTGAGATGATTTAGTGATCCTGCATTGAGCAG
Organism: Eleutherodactylus coqui; assembly: GCF_035609145.1. Classification (NCBI taxonomy): domain Eukaryota; kingdom Metazoa; phylum Chordata; class Amphibia; order Anura; family Eleutherodactylidae; genus Eleutherodactylus; species Eleutherodactylus coqui. The sequence continues at coordinate 146,388,296 of NC_089839.1, forward strand.
CAGGTTGGACCTGATGACCCTGGGGGTCCCTTCAAAGTCTACCATTCTATGATTCTATGATCTTTCCTATTGCTTATAACTTTCTGTACAGGTGACTATGTAGTTTATATATGCACACTTGCATCATGGCACCCAGGAAAGATATTGTAGATTTATCATGATCCATTTGATAGATTCATTGTCCAAGCAGTTTCCATTATTGTTTACTGGATATGGTAAGGCAATATGCTATGCTAATCTGCTCATAAAACTGCCATTGAAACCAGACTGAAATGAACTAGTGCAAGTGTGAACAGCGCCTTCTACTTTATCAGTAGTTGCTGCAGTTACAGTATTTTCCTTAAAGCCGATTGGATGGCTTATAAGAGCTTGGCTCAGTTATAGTGTTTTTACTGGATCATGCAATTAAAGGCTCCTTCACATGGGTATATTTGTGTGCGTTTTTTGAGCGGGTAAAATTTACGTGCCCAATACGCAGAGAATAGAATGCATTGATGTCAATGGGTTCGTACACCTTTGCAGAGAAAAGCACAAGCAAAAAAAATAAGATCTGCCTTTTTTTGAGCATTTGAGCATCAAGGGACCCCATTGAAGTCTATGGTAGGCACGCAATGGGATGCACAGTACATTACGTATTTCCATGAAAAAAGAACACTCATTAGGCTAATTTAAAATGAGGCATGTTTGTCTGCATGCACAAAATGTATTGTAAACAATACATACGCAAAAAATTCTCATACATAGTACAAATGCTCCATTGATATTATCAGCTCAAGCGTCAGTTGTGGAAAGGAAAGGATATAAATTAAGAAAGATTGGGATGATAATTGGCCCAAGTAAAAGGACCCTTAAGGCCCTTTTACACGCAACAATTATCGCTCAAAATTCATTCAAATGGCCGAAACTGAGTGATAATCATTACATGTAAACAGAGGCAGTTGTGCCCTATTCGTTCAATTGTTGTTTAGTTCTGGTTTTTAGCCGACATAAAAACCATCGTTTGATTGCTCGAAATTCGTTCCATTTGAATGGAATTTTGAGCAGCTGCAGGATGGGTTTTGTTTGCCTTGCATACATAATGAGTACACTGTTTACTCATTATGTACTCTGCCAGGAGGAGACAATGGAATCCTGCAGCCCAGATAACCATCTCATAAATACACACCTAGCTAAACAAACAACTCCTGGAGGAAATGCAGATGATTAAAAGCCATTATCTGTATGTGTAATTTTATTCAAAGATGTCGGCAGTTCGCTCAATTGTGATATGTAGTCAGCCAGACAATAATGTGTGGAGGAGCAGCTGCCAGGAACAAGCTGCCTGCCAGGAACAAGCTGCTCCTCCACACATTATTGTCTGGCTGACTACATATCTTCAGGGCTTAAGGCCATTGCGCCTGCCCTACGGCGATTGTGCCGGTGGCGATTGTGCCTGCCTTATGGCGATCGTGCCTATGGCGACCGTGTCTGCTTTGCAGACCTTCAGGTATTGTATTTTTGGCTTTTTTCAGTGAATGTGTTTTTTTTCTTTTTCCTCACCTCTGTGATTTTTTGCTTCAGCAATTGCGTGTAAAAGAGCCTTTAGCCCAGATTGGCCATCACAGTCAATTGGCCATACATGTTCAGTGACACTGGCTGATGGATGAAACATCTGCGACTATTTAAATAAAGAAAAAAAAGATCTTTCACACATGAAAAATCTTTTTAAAGAATTTTTAAGAATGAAAAATCTTCGGTCTAACTATCGAAAGAAAATTATAAAATCAACTTTATTCTAGGGGGACACAATCAGCCCTGTGGTGGGGGCAATGTGACAAGTGTGTGCATATGTACCCAGATCTTCTTGAAAAAATTAGTGTGTAGTCCATTGAATCAGTATATTTTTGTAGTGTTGGGGGAAACTAGAGCACCCAGAAAAATCAACCAACATGAGGGATTTGCAAACATGTTAGATATAAAATGAGAGGGATGAAAAATAGACATTTGCTACTGAAAATGCCCAACCACTGAAGGGTCATCACACACTGTAGACCATTTCAGACCTTATTCTGTACCTTTATCTATAGGGCTATCATCAGAATAGATATGGATAGGTCTCACAAGGGCCCACACATACAGGGTGCAGATGATAAGTGCATATTTGGGCCTGGAATGTTAGGGGGCCCATGAGGTTTCTCTTCTCCATATTAGGAGACCGGTACTATGAATGAAGCATTACAATTAGGGACCCTGTTATAGATTTTGCATTGAGGTCCAGCAGCTTCAAGTTACAAGTCTGCATATACACCTGGAGATCCCCTATCCACCTATATCATTCAGTATATGTCTGTAAGGTTGTTATTAGGGCAAGGTCTTCAATAATAGGCAACAATTGACCATAGGTTCTAATCCAACCGAGACAACAGCTTAGTGTAGTGCATGTTCTGCCAGTGTTTGTAGCCTTCCCCTCAAAACATATATAGATTAATGGTTGTAATATCCCAGAGCCCCTGGAATATGTGCAGTCTGCAAATGACAAAATTACATGTTGAGTTATCAGGGACTGGTGTACATTCTCTATACAATGTTGTGAAACATATCACAGCAACAAATTGTCCCTCAACAATGTCACTTATGCTTTTTAATTACAGAGTCGAGTCACATTATTATGACCACCAGCTAATATCCAAAGTAACCCCTGTGTGACTCAGTAAGGTGCTGGTACGTGGTCTCAGGTATCTGGAGCCATGCTGACTGCATCCAACAAGTGCTGAAGGGTGAGTGGGAGAGCGAACACAGCGATCAAGGTGGTCCTACAGATGCTCCTTTGGGTTCAAGTCTGGGTAATCAGGGGGCCAGTACTTGGAAATCTTAGTCGTGATCTTCCAACCAATGTTCTAGCCATGAGACATGTTGCACTGTCTTGTTGGAAGACTCCATCTGTCCTAGGAAAGACATTTAGCATGTCTCTAGGGTGTACGTAAGCTGCAAGGATGGATTCATAACCAAATTGGTACACAGGGCCTTCACATTAATGTGCAGCCCAGAGAATGCCTCGAAAAAATTCCCCAGACCATAACGCTGCCACCACCAGCTTCTGTTCTTCCAGCAATGGTTGCAGAATGTTCTCTGATATCTCTCACCTGACACACCAACATCCATCCATTTGATAAAGCAGAAAACCTGACTCATCGGAGAAGGGAACCCTTTTCCAATTAGCGGTGGTCCAATTCCAATATTCACTGGCAAATTGAAGTCTTTTCTTCTGATGCACTTTTGTTAGCATAAGTGCAGTGACCTTCTGGCTACTTCAGAGCCCCATGCACAGTAGGGTTCGCTGAAATTTAGTTTTAGACACACACCTGGTAGACCCTGGTTCATTTTAATGGTTAGTTGCTTCACTGTAGCATATCGGTTGGCCCTCATACATCTCTGTAGCCAACATTCATCTTTCACATCAATGGCACATGGTGCTCTGTAGTTTCCACATTCGTTATTCCCAATGGTGTCATTTGTCCCCTCACGATACACTTTCACTATAGTAGCATGCGAACAGTTCACAGAAATACTACCAACCCAAAAGTCAATAATCATCCCTGTTTACAACTCTGATAAATCGCCCCTTTTACTCATGATGAGTGATATGTGAGCAGACAGCTTATCGCACATCTTATCTATGCACTAAGCCAGCCTACAACATGTCACTTCCTTCATGGGCTACGTCGAAAGTAGGAGGTGGTCATAATGATGTGACTTATCTGTGTGTAATGCACCAGTGATGTATAGTGGCAGATTACAACATTTGTTGCCAATTGCTTGAACACAAAACTACAAAAAACTGTTTTACACACTACAGTGACAGATATGCTGCTACGCAACTTCACCAACTCACAAAACCGCAGTTTTATCCCATATCATCATGGACCATCGTCATGGAGCCATACATAGTCTTACATTTAGCATTACAATATTAGACACTTTCAGTTAAGCTAATTTTTGACTATTGGAAAAAAGCATACATTAGTGATTGCCATGTCACAATTGTAGGGATCAGTATGTCGCACCTACTTCTATTATTTCTCTCCATGAGCCCAAGCCTTAGGTAGTAAGTACAGTCTTTATAATATACCCATGCTGCATTGTTTTGGAAGCCAACCTCCTTGAGACGACCATGCAAAATTGCATTGAAAAGTAGTCCTATAGTGGGGTGGTCTTCTCAGAGAAGATGACTGATATGCGTAATATATAATGGAACTGAAAATCTGTCCCAGGAAATCGGGAGAGGATTCACTCTATTTATGACCAATTATGAGACTACAATGCAAACAGATTAATCATAAATCTATATCAGGCATCCAATCACCCCACTGAATGTAAACACCTTAAAATAGGGATTATTGTAAATAACTGAATTGATGCATGCAAACTAGTGGCAGCCCCTGCTTGCTGAGCACATTCATTTTCAGTTCTTTTCCTGTCATGTGCTTTCATGGCATGGTGCACAGAATGGAAAGATGCTCATATGTTCATATGCCCTAAATACACACTGCCACAGGCGGAGATACAGAATATAAAAGATTATTTATAACTAACTTAATAGTTGATAATGTGACACTGTATTTTTCCTCAGGGACATTTACTTATTACAAATTTAGCAGAAGTTTGAGTAGGCTTGGGCTATGGTATATGGTGATTTCGCTTTGTGTTACTGCATTGGGTCACACTGCAACCCACAATTGGAACATCACAGTTGAAGAAAATTTAACCAGTTGGATTTTTAGTCACTTTTCAATTTGCATGCAATATTGTCACAGAAGCACAATGTGCGTGTGACCGTAGCTTCATGGCCATTGCTTTCAATGGGGCAACCCCCGCAGTAATTTTTGGCGAAGGGCTTGAAATATAAGCCCTTACCTGAAAATCATCCCTAGGTGGAGAAAAAAAAACATTACTCACCTAGCAGTTTTGTCCGGGCTCTGGCACGTCTTCTCTTTTGCACTCCAGCACTGATCTAAAGCACGTTCTTCTGGCAGGGAATTTAAAAATCCCCGCCTCTTGAAAGTGCTGGTCTGATTGGCTTCACACTCAGCCAATCACAGGCAGTGTTCAGCCATTCATTGAATGACAGCTGAGCGCTGCCTGTGATTGGTCACAGCGCTCAGCTAATCAGAGGCAGCTCTTAGCCATTCATCGAATTCAATTTCTCGAACATCACTGCAGGGGTTGCCTGCATCCCATTGCTTTCAATGGGGCGACTGCAACACCGGCCCCATTGAAAGCAATGGGAGAGCATCACAATCCTGTGGCAGGGGATTCTTTCATCCTTGTGGGGAGTCCCCTCAGTGCTGTCACAGTGTTCAGTAATGAGGGGACTTCCCGTGGAGATTAAATACGAGCAGCACGGACCTTGCCAGTGCACACATGTCCTTTTTTTCAAGGTGCAAAGATTTTGTGCCTGTAAAAAATGAAAATTTGAACACCACATAGGTGCGTGCAAAAAATGCTCGCCTGACATTGCCCTGGCAATCAGAATAATCCCCGGATCACCGACCTTCTGAAGTAATCAGTGACCATAACATATAATATTGCTGCACTCAAGAAAGGCGTCCAGGCCCCTCTTGTACCCTTTTAGTGAGGGCTACATCACCACGTCCTCAGGCAGAGTTCCATACTCTCACTGCTCTTACAGTAAAGAAGCCCCTTGTCAGCATAGACCTCAATGCAGGTTGTGTGTTTCTGTGACTTGCTTGCAACATGTTTGCAATTTTATGGGGATTTTAAGAGCAGTATCTGCTATTTTCTTGTGACTGTCACCTGACTTTTAAATATCTGACAATTTTTGGACATGTGAGTTGTCCGAGACTTGATGTGACATGACCAAAGTTACCGTGTTAAGGAGAGTTTGGTGTAATCAAAAACATGGCTGAAGGTCAGGTAAACTGAAAGTAGTTTTCTGTAATATAACATTGATGGTCTATCCTTGCAATGTGTGACCGGAGTGTGTCCATTTACTTGAATGAAGAAGAAAAGTCACATGTACCGGTATTTACGAGCCACTGTGTCTGATGGGGCATTCAGTGGAGTACTACAGGCTCTTTGATCTGCTGATAAGTGGTTGGGTTGGACCCCTACTGATCACACAGATGGCTTTTTCTAAAAATAGACCATAAATGTTATATCCCAGAAGACCTGCTTCTGATCATTTTTGGGACTATATTTACGTTACTACAAGTTATTTTCGGGCAAAAGCTATTAATGACCAGGATAGGTCATCAATAGTTAATTGCCAGTGACCCGCTGCTCAGGATACCCAGCAATTAGCTGATTGCCCAGCCTGCTGTCAGTACAGTGGGACCAGATGTTGTCATCTGGGATGGAAGAGGAAGTGCCATGGCCATTGAAATCAATCGCAGCTGAAACTTCCTATTACCCTTCCATGTCTGACCCCAGTATTGGGGCAAAAGTACTGGAAGTGTAATATCCAGTTTCAGCTCCCATGGATTTCAATGGGAGTGAAGCTGGCTATGGCACTTCCGCTCCTGTCCCCGATGACGAAATTGGGCCCTAATGCACTGACAGCCGGCTGGGAGGATAGATTATCAATAGTTTTGCCCAGAAAACCCCTTTAAAGGAGATGTCCCGAGGCAGCAAGTGGGTCTATACACTTCTGTATGGCCATAATAATGCACTTTGTAATGTACATTGTGCATTAATTATGAGCCATACAGAAGTTATAAAAAGTTTTATACTTACCTGCTCCGTTGCTGGCGTCCTCGTCTCCATGGAGCCGACTAATTTTTGGCCTCCGATGGCCAAATTAGCCGCGCTTGCGCAGTCCGGGTCTTCAGCAGTCTTCTATGGAGCCGCTCGTGCCAGAGAGCGGCTCCGTGTAGCTCCGCCCCGTCACGTGCCGATTCCAGCCAATCAGGAGGCTGGAATCGGCAGTGGACCGCACAGAAGAGCTGCGGTCCACGAAGGTAGAAGATCCCGGCGGCCATCTTCAGCAGGTGAGTATGAAGACGCCGGACCGCCGGGATTCAGGTAAGCGCTGTGCGGGTGGTTTTTTTAACCCCTGCATCGGGGTTGTCTCGCGCCGAACGGGGGGGGGGTTAAAAAAAAAAAAAAACCCGTTTCGGCGCGGGACATCTCCTTTAATTTTTATCCACTAAAAATCTGTTTTCAAGGTCTTCTTCCAACCAGTTTTGTTTTACGTAACAAGTTCAGTGCATAATGTTTACACCTTGGTGTAAGGCACAACCTGCCTGAAATGCTGTCAAGCGGAATGTTAAATAATGAAATAAATAGAGATGAGCGAACACCAAAATGTTCGGGTGTTCGTTATTCATAACGAACTTCCCGTGATGCTCGAGGGTTCGTTTCGAACAACGAACCCCATTGAAGTCAATGGGCGACCAGAACATTTTTGTATTTCGCCGATGCTCGCTAAGGTTTTCATGTGTGAAAATCTGGGCAATTCAGGAAAGTGATGGGAATGACACAGTGACGGATAGGGCAGGCGAGGGGCTACATGTTGGGCTGCATCTCAAGTTCCCAGGTCCCACTATTAAGCCACAATACCGGCAAGAGTGGGCCCCCCCCCTCCCAACAACTTTTACTTCTGAAAAGCCCTCATTAGCATGGCATACCTTTGCTAAGCACCACACTACCTCCAACAAAGCACAATCACTGCCTGCATGACACTCCACTGACACTTCTCCTGGGTTACATGCTGCCCAACCGCCCCCCCTCCCCCCCACAGCGCACACCAAAGTGTCCCTGCGCAGCCTTCAGCTGCCCTCATGCCACACCACGCTCATGTCTATTTAGAATTGCGTCTGCCATGACGAGGGACCGCAGGCACACACTGCAGAGGTTGGCACGGCTAGGCAGCGACCCTCTTTAAAAGTGGCGGAGCGATAGCCCACAATGCTGTACAGAAGCAATGAGAAATAGAATCCTGTGCCACCGCCATCAGGAGCTGCACACGTGGGCATAGCAATGGGGAACCTATGTGCCACACACTATTCATTCTGTCAAGGTGTCTGCATGCCCCAGTCAGACCGGGCTTTTTAATTCATAGACACAGGCAGGTACAACTCCCTATTGTGAAGTCCCTGTCGACCCACAGCATGGGTGGCTCCCTGGAACCCACCGGCGGTACACAGAAATATCCCATTGCATTGCCCAACACAGCTGAGGTAGTAATGTCGTGCTTAATGCAGGTGGGCTTCGGCCCACACTGCATGCCCCAGTCTGACTGGGGTTCTTTATAAGTGTACAGATGTAGTAAAAACTCCGTGTGCACCTACAGCATGGGTGGGTGCCAGGAAGCCACCGGCGGTACATAGAAATATCCCATTGCATTGCCCAACACAGCTGAGGTAGTAATGTTGTGCTTAACCCTTTCCAATCCAATTTGTATATGGTTTTCCTAGGGGGCTTACTCTTTTTCTGCTGTTATACAACGGCGCTATATGCTGGCTAAAGCCAGTACTGCATGAGCTGACACGTAGGATAGGCTCCGACAGCAGAGAGGCTGGCAATATACAGTAAGAGAACCCCGACGGACGTCTACCAACAACGGAGCTGTACAGCCTTAAACCCTAATGTCTTCACAGGTCACACAGTGGACTGGAAAGGGTTAATGCAGGTGGGTTTCGGCCCACACTGCATGCCCCAGTCAGACTGGGGTTCTTTACAAGTGGACACATGTAGGTTTAACTCCCTGTGGACCCACTGCCTGGGTGGGTGCCAGGAAGCCACCGGCGGTACATAGAAATATCCCATTGCATTGCCCAACACAGCTGAGGTAGTAATGTCGTGCGTAATACAGGTGGGCTTCGGCCCACACTGCATGCCCCAGTCAGACGGGTTCTTTAGAAGTGTACAGATGTATTAAAAACTCAGTGTGCACCTACAGCATGGGTGGCTCCCTGGAACCCACCGGCGGTACACAAAAATATCCCATTGCATTGCCCAACACAGCTGAGGTAGTAATGTCGTGCGTAATACAGGTGGGCTTCGGCCCACACTGCATGCCCCAGTCAGACTGGGGTTCTTTACAAGTGGACACATGTAGGTTTAACTCCCTGTGGACCCACTGCCTGGGTGGGTGCCAGGAAGCCACCGGCGGTACATAGAAATATCCCATTGCATTGCCCAACACAGCTGAGGTAACGTCAGCTGTAATGCAGGTGGGCTAAAAATTAATTTGATTACACTGTAGGCGAGGGCCCACAAAAATTGCTGTATCAACAGTACTAATGTACATCCCAAAAATTGGCCATGGCCAGCCAAGAGGGCAGGTGAAACCCATTAATCGCTTTGGTTAATGTGGCTTAAGTGGTAACTAGGCCTGGAGGCAGCCCAGTGTAACGAAAAATTGGTTCAAGTTAAAGTTCCAATGCTTTTAAGCGCATTGAAACTTATAAAAATTGTTCTGAAAAATTATTTGAGTGAGCCTTGTGGCCCTAAGAAAAATTGCCCGTTCAGCGTGATTACGTGAGGTTTCAGGAGGAGGAGCAGGAGGAGGAGGAGGAGGAATATTAGACACAGATTGATGAAGCAGAAATGTCCCCGTTTTGGATGGTGAGAGAGAACGTAGCTTCCATCCGCGGGTGCAGCCTACGTATTGCTTACGTATCGCTGCTGTCCGCTGGTGGAGAACAGAAGTCTGGGGAAATCCAGCCTTTGTTCATCTTGATGAGTGTTAGCCTGTCGGCACTGTCGGTTGACAAGCGGCTACGCTTATCTGTGATGATTCCCCCAGCCGCACTAAACACCCTCTCCGACAACACGCTAGCCGCAGGACAAGCAAGCACCTCAAGGGCATACAGGGCTAGTTCAGGCCACGTGTCCAGCTTCGACACCCAGTAGTTGTAGGGGGCAGAGGCGTCACCAAGGATGGTCGTGCGATCCGCTACGTACTCCCTCACCATCCTTTTGCAGTGCTCCCGCCGACTCAGCCGTGACTGGGGAGCGGTGACACAGTCTTGGTGGGGAGCCATAAAGCTGGCCAGGCCCTTAAAGACTGTTGCACTGCCTGGGATGTACATGCTGCTCGATCTACGCACATCCCCTGCAACATGGCCCTCGGAACTGCGCCTTCTGCCACTAGCGCTGTCGGCTGGGAATTTTACCATCAGCTTGTCCGCAAGGGTCCTGTGGTATAGCAACACTCTCGAACCCCTTTCCTCTTCGGGAATCAGAGTGGGCAGGTTCTCCTTATACCGTGGATCGAGCAGTGTGTACACCCAGTAATCCGTAGTGGCCAGAATGCGTGCAACGCGAGGGTCACGAGAAAGGCATCCTAACATGAAGTCAGCCATGTGTGCCAGGGTACCTGTACGCAACACATGGCTGTCTTCACTAGGAAGATCACTTTCAGGATCCTCCTCCTCCTCCTCCTCCTCCTCCTCCTCCTCCTCAGGCCATACACGCTGAAAGGATGACAGGCAATCAGCCGGTGTACCGTCAGCAGCGGCCCAAGCTGTCTCTTCCCCCTCCTCCTCATCCTCCTCATGCTCCTCCTCCTCCTCCTGTACGCGCTAAGAAATAGACAGGAGGGTGCCCTGACTATCCAGCGGCATACTGTCTTCCCCCGCCCCCGTTTCCGAGCGCAAAGCAGCTGCCTTTATGGTTTGCAGGGAATTTCTCAAGATGCATAGCAGAGGAATGGTGACGCTAATGATTGTAGCATCGCCGCTCACCACCTGGGTAGACTCCTCAAAATTACCAAGGACATGGCAGATGTCTGCCAACCAGGCCCACTCTTCTGAAAGGAATTGAGGAGGCTGACTCCCACTGCGCCGCCCATGTTGGAGTTGGTATTCGACTATAGCTCTACGCTGTTCATAGAGCCTGGCCAACATGTGGAGCGTAGAGTTCCACCGTGTGGGCACGTCGCACAGCAGTCGGTGCACTGGCAGCTTAAAGTGATGTTGCAGGGTGCGCAGGGTGGCAGCGTCCGTGTGGGACTTGCGGAAATGTGCGCAGAGCCGGCGCGCCTTTACGAGCAGGTCTGACAAGCGTGGGTAGCTTTTCAGAAAGCGCTGAACCACCAAATTAAAGACGTGGGCCAGGCATGGCACGTGCGTGAGGCTGCCGAGCTGCAGAGCCGCCACCAGGTTACGGCCGTTGTCACACACGACCATGCCCGGTTGGAGGCTCAGCGGCGCAAGCCAGCGGTCGGTCTGCTGTGTCAGACCCTGCAGCAGTTCGTGGGCCGTGTGCCTCTTATCGCCTAAGCTGAGTAGTTTCAGCACGGCTTGCTGACGCTTGCCCACCGCTGTGCTGCCACACCGCGCGACACCGACTGCTGGCGACATGCTGCTGCTAACACATCTTGATTGTGAGACAGAGGAGGAGGAGGAGGAGGAGGAGGGTGCTTTAGTGGAGGAAGCATACACCTCCGCAGATACCAGCACCGAGCTGGGGCCCGCAATTCTGGGGGTGGGTAGGACGTGAGCGGTCCCAGGCTCTGACTCTGTCCCAGCCTCCACTAAATTCACCCAATGTGCCGTCAGGGAGATGTAGTGGCCCTGCCCGCCTGTGCTTGTCCACGTGTCCGTAGTTAAGTGGACCGTGGCAGTAACCGCGTTGGTGAGGGCGCGCACAATGTTGCGGGAGACGTGGTCGTGCAGGGCTGGGACGGCACATCGGGAAAAGTAGTGGCGACTGGGAACTGAGTAGCGCGGGGCCGCCGCCTCCATGATACTTTTGAAGGACTCCGTTTCCACAACCCTATACGGCAGCATCTCAAGGCTGATGAATTTTGCGATGCGGACGGTTAACGTTTGAGCGTGCGGGTGCGTGGCGGCGTACTTGCGCTTGCGCTCGAACACTTGCGCAAGCGACGGCTGAACGGTGCGCTGAACTACACTGCTGGATGGGGCCGAGGACAGCGGAGATGAGGGTGTGGGTGCAGGCCATGAGGCGGTAGTGCCTGTGTCCTGAGAGGGGGGTTGCATCTCAGTGGCAGGTTGGGGCACAGGGGGAGAGGCAGGGGTGCAAACCGGAGGCGGTGAACGGCCTTTGTCCCACCTTGCGGGGTGCTTGGCCATCATATGTCTGCGCATGGTGGTGGTGGTGAGGCTGTTGGTGTTGGCTCCCCGGCTGAGCTTTGCGCGACAAAGGTTGCACACCACTGTTCGTCGGTCGTCAGGCGTCTCTGTGAAAAACTGCCAGACCTTAGAGCACCTCGGCCTCCGCAGGGTGGCATGGCGCGAGGGGGCGCTTTGGGAAACACTTGGTGGATTATTCGGTCTGGCCCTGCCTCTACCCCTGGCCCTGGACACCGCACTGCCTCTTGCAACCTGCCCTGCTGATGCCCTTGACTCCCCCTCTGAAGACCTGTCCTCCTGAGTAAGCGTTGCACACCAGGTGGGGTCAGTCACCTCATCGTCCTGCTGCTCTTCCTCCGAATCCTCTGTGCGCTGCTCCCTGGGACTTACTGCCCTTACTACTACCTCACTGCAAGACAACTGTGTCTGATCGTCATCGTCCTCCTGACCCACAGAAAGTTGTTGAGACAGTTGGCGGAAGTCCCCAGCCTCTTCCCCCGGACCCCGGGAACTTTCGAATGGTTGGGCATCAGTGACGATAAACTCCTCTGGTGGGAGAGGAACCGCTGCTGCCCAATCTAAGCAGGGGCCCGAGAACAGTTCCTGGGAGTGCTCCCGCTCCTGAGCAGGTGTTATTGTAGTGGAGTGAGGAGGCTGGGAGGAAGGAGGAGCAGCAGACAGAGGATTCGGATTGGCAGCAGTGGACGGCGCAGAACTGCGGGTAGACGATAGGTTGCTCGAAGCACTTTCTGCCATCCAGGACAGGACCTGCTCACACTGCTCATTTTCTAATAACCGTCTCCCGCGTGGACCCATTAATTGGGCGATGAATGTGGGGACGCCAGAAACGTGCCTCTCTCCTAATCGCGCAGTAGTCGGCTGCGACACACCTGGATCAGGAGCTTGGCCTGTGCCCACACCCTGACTTGGCCCTCCGCGTCCTCGGCCGCGTCCACGTCCTCTAGGCCTACCCCTACCCCTCAGCATGCTGTATTACCAGTGATTTGATTTCACAGGCAGGAAATAAATTGGCGCAAGACTGCAGGCCAAATATAATTTTTGCCCTTTTTGGAAAACGAAAGGCCCCACTGCCTCTAGTGAATGAATTATCTAAGTTTAATAACTGTGCTGTGTCCCTGCTTATGTGTCACAGAACGTGAGGGTAGCAGAGTTATTATAACTCTGGCAGAGCAGGTATTTTTTTCCCAATTAAGGAAAGCAAATGGCGAAGCCAGCAGTAAAGCGTAGCTGGGTGCGTATGATTTAGCAATGTTTTTCACGCAGCTCACACGTGTCCACAGGCGTTAGGACGGACAGAGGCTGGACAAATAGATTTGTTTTCAGTTTTTTCCCACCAACAGGCAGCACTGCGTATATTCTATGAATAATAACTGTGTTGTGGCCCTGCCTATACAATTCTTTCCCTGCAGTATCAATGGAGGGTGGAATGCTCTGCAGAGGCGATTTTGAGAAGCAAAAAAAAATGCAGCACAGCTAACAGCAGCCTGGACAGTACTGCACACGGATAAATATGGCCCTAGAAAGGACCGTTGAGGTTCTTGAAGGCTACACTCACTCCTAACACTCTCCCTGCCTATGCAGCACTTCTGTCCCTAATGCCAGGTGCAACGGTCTGCAGAGGCGATTTTGAGAAGAAAAAAAAATCCCACTGCTAACAGCAGCCAACACACAGCTATCAGTGGCCCTAATAAGGACCTTTGGGGGGTCTTGAAGCCTACACTAACTACCAATTCTTTCCCTACAGCAGCTCCGGTATAAACAGCACTGTCCCTCATCTAACTCACACCGCATCTGAGGCGAGCCGCGGGAGGGGCCGACTTTTATATTAGGCGAACACCTGATCTCGCCAGCCACTCACAGCAGGGGGGTGGTATAGGGCTTAAACGTTGCAGGGGGAAGTTGTAATGCCTTCCCTGTCTTTCAATTGGCCAGAAAAGCGCGCTAACGTCTCAGGGAAGGAAGTGAAAGTAACCAGAACACCGCATGGTGTTCGTTACGAATAACGAACATCCCGAACACCCTAATATTCGCACGAATATCAAGCTCGGACGAACGCGTTCGCTCATCTCTAGAAATAAAGTTTTAGAGTTTTTATTTCTTGGTGCTGGAAGTTTTATCAGTTTTCAAATATTAATCTATGACAGAAAATATAACATTACATTAACTACACAAACTTTGTACAAAAAGTACCGTTTATCATAATACATTACATAATATTATAGTCAAGAGTGGCGGTCTCAATTACACTGTTTGCTACTCGAATGAATTAAATTCTGGATGAGATTGGGCTGTAAAAAGCCTACATACTGTATAAAATCAGCCAAATGACATCACATCCATGAGGATAAGTGAGAACTTTGACTCAGGAGACAACTAGAAAGAGTTAGCATTTTCATAGATATACAGTTCTTGTATGCACTTTTACCATCTCCAATTTCAGGTACTCTAGTACAATTGTAAGCTGTGATGTCATACATAATACTGTTTTGCTTTTGTGATATATGCAAAGTATCAGTAAAGAGCACCTGCACTTTCAGAAAACTTTTGACGTGATAAAGATACGTCAAAAGTATTGATGAGTAGGGGGTCCCACTGCAGAGACCCTGCTGGTCACTAGAGTGAGGGAGTCAAAGCACTCACCCAAGCACTGTGTGTTCCTTAGCTATGTTCACTTACTTTTGGCTGCTTCTGGCAGCTGGAATTGGCCTCATAGAGTTATATGGGAAGCTTCCTATACACCAATACTAGAGGTTGTCAGCTTAAGTAGAACAAAATAAGCTGAATATAACAAAAAATAATGGGCTCAAACCAGAGATGTAGCTTTAGCAGATATAGAGGTAACAGTTAAAGCCAGACCCTGGTGCCTCAGGGCACATAAAGACCCCTTTCCTATATAAGAGGATGCCACTATTAAGAATACTTAATAACTGGCGGTCCCTATTATAGATTTTGCACAGGGGCCCAGCAGCTTCAAGTTACACTTATTGAAAGGATTGAAGGCTACCAATAGGGAAAGACTAAACTGGTAGACCCTGTTGGAATTAAAAATGAAGGCCAGTAACTGTACAAAAAGGAAAGCATATTTTCGAATCGGAACTAGTTGGAAGGCAACGGAAGGTGGAAGGAAGCAATTAATATGGCATTCATTGTGCAGAGCTGTAACAACACGCTGGGCAGGCCATTTACTAAGGCAAGTGTTTGACACCCAGCGAGTATTTTCCATGGGTCCTGTTTTAATTAATGGGACCTGTACGCGATACTTGCTGAGCATCAGGTGTTTGCCTTGGCAGCTGTTGTGCCTGGTGGGCAGCCATGGCTCTTCAAGTTGGATGTCAAATTGGGCAAGAGAGAACAGTATACCTGCCAACCTCTTTAATAAAGCTTCTTTTCTGTGTAGAATTGTTGGTCGCAGTTCTAAAGGATTTACATGGGAATATAAATGATGTACAGAAGGTGATAAATGTTTATTTTCTGGGAGTCCCATCGATCATGAGAACGGGTGTTCTGCATCTCTCTTTTCCTCACCGCACCTCCCACAAGTGGTGGGAGCACCAACAATCAGTTTTCATATCAGTAAGTAAAATGCTGTTACCGTAACTTCACAACTTAAAGTCAGTCAAGTAGGAGGTCCTCAGGTGAGCGGCCAACAAGCCTGAAGAGCATCATGTCCATGAAGATGAGCTGCAGAACTGAACAGGCAGATTAAAGGTGACTTCACATCACTGCTCTGTGGGTCAAGGGGAAAAGAATCGGCAGCCCTGGAGAATGGAGTCACAGTATATTACAGTCCTATGTAAGAAATATCACTCCCTCTCCAATGTGCACTCCTATGTAAATAGCATCACTCTCTTTCTCTCCCTCCATGACAAAGTCCCATGTAAATAGTATCCCTCCCCTCAAACAGAGTTCTATGTAAATAATATTATCTTTCCCTCCCTTCAGCAACTTCCAACACAGTCCCATGTAAACATCAGTTTTTCTACACACTTATGTAAACATCACCCCTTGAAGCCCCCACAACATAGTCCCATGTAAATAGGAGTCCCTCCAGGCCCCATAATACAGCCCTATGTAGACACCTCCTCCAGGGTACAGTTTCATCCTCCCCTGCACACCTGTATAGGGTTCCTTCCCGCTTCCTGCATCGTGGCTACACCCTATCTTCTTACCTTACTCCCCCAGCATAAGCAGAAGCCAGCAGCCCAAAAGGCAACGCTAAAAGTTGATTACTACTGAGGGCACTGGCACACAGCTATCTGACAGTAAGGTAAAAGTTAAGACCTAATTGTTGGTGCCTGCAGTCACAATCAGTTACTGACACTGTGTTCTCTACCTTCTTTCCTAATAGCGCTTGAGGCTTACCCCCACCCCCCACCCCCCTTCCCTCTAGCAACACCCCTGAACTCAGCACTTCATAAATCAGAATAGAGAAGACTGAAGTGGTGAAATCCCTTCTGTCTTTTCTCCAGACACCTGACATTTGATTGTTCTTAAACCTGTGCCATAATTTCCCTTATTTGTGCAGCATCTGAGTAGTAGGCCCTCAGCCAAGGAGACAGCGGGATAGAGATGTTAACCTTGTCATCTCCTCCCTAAGGGTAGCTCAGGACCCAACTTCATTACTGATGGAAGAGATCACAGGGATGGTAACTATTGTTACCCGAAGTCCAATTTGTTACTTGTGACACCAACGTTCTGTCCTCTCCGGTGGATCTTTGGAGATGCAAGTTCCAAAGAAATAAAGTAGTCCATGCATAATGTATACTTTTCTGAACAGGAATCGGGAATGTTCGGTTCTGCTCGTTTACTGAACACGTATCAATGTTAACAGTCCAAACAGTTCTTAAGTTCTTACAATAGTGATGCAGGGAGGATTCACGAGGTATTTGGATCTCTACAGTCTCAGTTATCTGTAGGCATTTAACTCTCCCGGTAACACTCCTTCACTCTCTCCTGCCAGTCACTCACACTTCTCGCTGGTTAGTGGTTCCTTTCCCTCTTTCCAGACTCATGTGGTTTCCACGGGTTCCTCTCAGTCCGGGTACACACACTTCTTTGGAGATGGCGGGTAAGGCTAGGCCCAGACGGGAACAACGGACCACCTCTCTGACTCCTCCATGCTTCTTCTTGACTTCTTCACTCATTCTCCTCCTGCACTTCTCATTCCACCACATAAATTCAACATACATCACATGGTCAACAACCAATCCACAAAAAGACAAAACGATACAATTTTCAGACAGCACAGAACATACCAGACATTAACCCTTTCATGCCTGCAGACATCCAATACACATAAGCTGATGAATTCCACAAACACAACAGTGCACGAGCCGAACATAGAACATTCTGGAGGGGACCCTATTAACTCTGGGTCACTACATTTGCATAATATTTATTGTCTTAGGTTTAAGGACCAGGATTGCACACTTTAAATTTATTGCATGGATTGTTTTCCAACCCATTTAAATGAAGCTATCTGCCAGAGAACCCTTGTTTGCTGCAGTAAGATATAGCTTATTTAAGGGTCAAGAAAAGTAAATTTCCCCCATTAACCCTTCTTTCACACAGACTGCTCCCCCATGCTGTCTACTTCTTCAGGTAGACTGCTGCCCAAACCTCCATCTTTCTATCACACAGACTGCTGCCCATGTCATCCTACTTCTTGGACAGACTTCTTCCTATCTACTCTATTTTACACAGACTGCTCCTCCATGCTGCCCTCTTTGTTAGACAGACTGCTCCCAATGCCACTCTTTCTCAGACAGATCAGGTTTATTTTTTAAAGTTTTTAGAAATCTTTTAAATTAAACCTCTCATCTGTTAGATTCCTGTTACAAAGAGCACCTATGAGATGCTGATAGTTTTGGTGCTGTTGGACACAATATGCTAATTATGACCCCAGCCAGTCTGGGTGACAGAAGGACACCAAATGGTCATGGCTGTGAATCCTTTCAGCATACAAGTGCTTTGACCGCAATATCACCTGCTAAGCCCTAATATTATGATCATCTTAAAGATGTACTGTATTATGTGGCAACAGACTCATTCCCCCAGGCTCATATTCCTTAGTATTCAATCAGATTATTAAAATTGGGATTATTTAGTTTGAAAAACACAACTGAGGGGTAACCTAATAAATATGTAAACAGACATTACAACTCCTGACTGTAATTATAAGATCGGTCTTCCATGGTACCTGAGCATGTGAACAGAAGCATAGTCAGATCAATTCGGTTTGGGGCAAACAGTGTACCTTCGGAACGAAGAACAAGTCAGAGGTCAGGACCCACAGCAAAGACTCAGCATAGGACAACAGGCCAGAGGTTAAGGTGGGCAGCAGATAGGAGTGTGGGCAATACAAGTCAAAGTCAGAAGTGGAGCATGCCATGAAGGAATAACCAAAGTCAGAAACTACAGTCATTAAACATGGGATAGCACTTTAAACTGGACCAAAGGACCAAAAACTCAGGTACCTTCCTAATGGGGAGGGTGTCTGATATAGTCAGGAATACCACATAATTGGCAGGAGCAGATTTAACAAAGTGCGCACTGACCGTTTAAGATCATGGGCCATCCAGGCCGCTGGCAGAGACAAGGAAGATGCCAGAGGTGGACATCTGCAGGAGAGAGGAGAAGGACATGCTCAGCAGTTGCCAGTGTGGGAAAGAGAGGTAAGCCGTCAGCAGTGGACTGTAATACATGTCAGTGTTACCCAGCGGTTTCCCATTTAGTAAGTAAGCTTGGCAGATATTTTTCTTTGCCATGTGCATTGCACTACACTTATTAGTGTTAAGCTGGGCCTACATGGAGACCTTTTGCATTGCAATGTTCCAATTGTATCAAGTGACAGCTGCAGTCCAGGGGAATACTGTGAGTTGCATGCAAATGAGTGCACTCTTTAAAACTGCAATTGTCACTCGATAGTTAAAATTGGAAAGTTGTGCTTTGAAAAGTCTCCATGTAGTCCTAGCCTTTTCCTGTAAAACCCGTTCAATAATTACATTCTGTTTTCTATCACTGAGCACCTAACCCACTTATACATGTTGTCCCTCAGACCGAGCATTCTCTTTTTATGTACCAACATTTTATGTAGCACAGTATCAAACACTTTGGAAAAATCAAGGTACATGTATAATAGATCCAGTGACTCTCCCCTATCCAGTCTAGAACATACAGTCCCTCCTCATAGAAGCTGATCAGATTAGTTTGACAGGAGCAACTCCTCATACACCCATGCTAATACGGAGTTATACAGATATTTCATTGAGGTCCCTCAGGATAGCATCTGTAAGAGACCCTTCAGACATTTTACCCACATTGAAGGTTAAACTTGCAGACTTTTGACACATTCACTTGCATTTTTGACAGCTATGCTATGTTACGCACCAATCCTGTGGAACAAACCCTGCAATGACAGAGTCAGGAAACACTAGGATTAGGCGGTCTATTAATCGCTCTACTTAATTCCTTCAGAAAATGGACGTGAATGCCATAGGTGATTTGTCTATTTCAATCGTTTTTCTCCTCATCACCTTCTGCAATTCCTCCCACATTACTTCATAAAGGGGGAACAGTTTCAGTGTTAACTTTTTGTTTTGCCAACTGGAAAACAACAAGTTTGGATATGGCTTTAAAGAAGGACAAGTGGGTTGATACAACACAATTTATTAATACAAATGAATCCAGCAAGTCTATAAGACTCAGATATACAATCCTTATAATTTATACATTGAACATTCATGGCTGTATGGATACAAGATGGAGGGCTACAAATAGCCATTTATATATGCACCACACCAGGGACGTAACTATAGAGGATGCAGGGGATGCGGTTGCACCCGGGCCCAGGAGCCTTAGGGGGCCCATAAGGCCTCTCTTCTCCATATAGGGAACCCAGTACCATAAGTAAAGCATTATAGTTGGGGGCCCTGTTACAAGTTACGCCTCTGCACCATACCTTTATACTATGTAATTGCAGAACATTTTAGAGTTGGTTTCATTCACTTTGGCCATGAGTCTCTCTGTATTTATCTGTTTTTATATATATATATATATATTTTTTGCTTATAACTTTTCAGTGCTTCTTCACTGTCTTACCGTTTTAGTAATTTAAATGCTTTAATTTTATTATTTATTGCCAGCTTTACATTTTTAATTATCTACATTGTTGTTTTCCAGTTTCTAACCATTTTATTTTCAGAATATTTGACCACTCACGATTTATATTTAAGATGTTTTTAAAAATATCCCATTTAATATGTATACTTTTATTTGTGGATATTGTACTAATCAATGAGGTCAGAAACCCCCTGACCTGCATCTTTTATATTCTGTTAGGTCTATTGATTAATAAGGGCCATCGCTTTAGTTGGGTCTTCTACCAGTCAGGAAAGTTCATTCTTATTAAGTTATTGACATAAACTTGTTTCTTTTATGAGATCTTCAGGTTTCAGTTCTCAGTTTATATCTGGATAGTTGAAATCCCCAATATTAATTACCATGTTGTGACTTGCCACCTCATGTATTTGTCTTAGTAGTTCAGTATATGTGCAGGATAGATGTATCAGACATGGGGTGCACCCCTTAGCGGCTAGGAGTGGTAAGCAGAAGGAGATGGTCTAGTTGAAGGGGCAAACCTGGACGTAAACTGGTTGCACTATCTTGGGGAGATTTAGTAAGCTTAACTACGCTAGAATTTTGGTTTAATTTGTGACAAAAATTGGTTTATATGCTGTGCACCACATTTATTATGTGCTTGGAACGTTTTGATCATCAAAGGGGCATGGCTTATCAGAAAAGGGACTCGTGAGAAAGGGGACAATTAGACAAGTTTAGTAAATTTGCCCCTCTATTACTTTCTACTTATCGACAAGGAAGATACCATTGACATGCAAACAGAGAGACAGTTATAGAAAAAACTCCCAAGATCCATGATCCAGCAAAGTGTAACTTATATTTTCAATGGCATGTAGTGCGTTAAATATCAAGTTAACATCTGCTGTCTCTGTAGGCGGGCTCATGAGTCACATATGGTTCGCAATCTACAAGTTGGGGACCACTATGTCATCTCATTTGCAAGCTATAGTCTGTGTCAAACGGCTGTCCAATGTTTGGCAACTCTCCTAGACATTTGCAGGTCATATAAAATTACCTTAACGTTCCTGCTTTATTTCAGATTGCTAATAATAAGTCCAACTTCACTAATAACACATATTAACAAAGTTCTATATAAGAAATGCCCTTTTATAGTCTAAAGTGTAGGTTCAACCCAAATCTGTGCTTTTAAATCGAGCCATAAAGCCTCAGGATGACATATGATTATATACTACATATGATCGGATACATATCTAATGATTTAGAGGCAGGAAAAGGAAATGAAAGTGCGTAATTCTCATAAAAAATTAATTGCTGCAAATATAGTAGCAACGAACTTTTGCAACAGATAGCTCTTTAACAACGAATGGGTTAATGGTTTTTGATCTCTGACCTTTCTGTAGGCCACAAAGTAGGGTCATACAGCTGCAGCGCCACCACACTGACATTTCTCCCCACCACCCAGTGATCTAAATTCTTCCATTGTCTTCTCTGGTTTGTCTGCTTTCTCCTGTTGACAGCAAAGGACGATTGGCAGAAAGTAAAGAGAGGGCGAGGGGGGGGGGGGGGGGGGGGTTAGTGCTGGCACGCAGCACCCTATCAATGCTTCATTGTGTGTGAAGGGACTAGTTATACTTACCAGCTGTAGAGGCAAAACAAGTGCTACATAATCACGGCTTACCCACCTAAGAAGAGAAAGCACTGAGATGCCTTTAGAGGGTGAAACATACAGGACTTCCAAAACTTATTCCTTGTGTGATAATATAGGTGCAATACAAAGAAGGGCTAATAAAAGGAGGACTGCACTAGTCACAAGGTAACTTTGTCAGTGCAGTTATTTAACCACTTTTATGTCATCTGAAGTAATAAGCACCTGCAGGATATTACCCAGAGTGGGACTATGGACTACAACAGCCAGATTCCCTGGTTGGCAGGACATTCAGTGTCTGTCATTTATTATTGTGCAAATTCAATGTTCCTATAAATGAAAGTGTCTTGACACTTGCCAAACTAACTCAAGGGCACTCCGGTATAACCTGCTGCTATTTTACTACCCGTTTTCTAGCTAGAATAAACTGGAGGACTTGACATTGCAGACGTGCTGCACGTACCTGCGCTGTCCCTAGATGAAAAACAATAAAAAAAAAAAAATCTGTACTGTGCATGCCTAATGGCAAGCCTCCGCGGTCATCTGCAATCCGGCCGAGGTCACATCCGGATTCCGCTGCGGGAACCCGCATTTGGAGTCCGAATCGTTCATGTGAGCCCAGCCTTAAAGGAGCTTTCCCCTCTGGCTTTTTATAGCCAAGATTGGAAAAACTGGACCTCTGTCTTTGACTGCCTGTCGAAAACAGCCCAGCGCTGTTTCTGTAGCTCTCCCTGAATTACGGGAACAGCGTAGAGCACTGTACTACACCTTTTGCACAATGCCCTTTCACTTCAATTCGAGCACAGGAAAGAGCATTGGGCTGAAGTACCCCTTTTAACTTTCAGATTATGGTTCTCCATTGCCAGTCCCTTTGGGTTCTCTAGTGCTTAGTAGAGATGAGCGAACGTACTCGGATAAGCACTACTCGTCCGAGTAATGTGCCTTATCCGAGTACCGCTGTACTCGTCTTGAAAGATTCGGGGCGCTCCGCTGCTGACAGGTGAGTCGCAGCGGGGAGCGGGGCAGAGCGGGCGGGAGAGAAGGAGAGAAAGATCTCCCCTCCGTTCCTCCCCGCTCTCCCCTGCAGCTCCCCGCTCCGCAGCGGGTCCCGAATCTTTCAGGACGAGCAGAGAGGTACTCGGATAAAGCACATTACTCGGACGAGTAGTGCTTATCCGAGTACGTTCGCTCATCTCTAGTGCTTAGCTTGCAATATGGCACAATGAAATGTCATCATGATGAGCAACAGTTAACATTGTGGTCATGTGGATACAGAAAACTGTATGAAATTGTCTGTAGTACATAATACCCCATAAGTATACAACTGTATGTCTATATGAGGGATACAGCAGGGAGACAGCTTGATAGTTGAGCAGCAGATTGTAGCAGAATAGGAGTGGCTTTTCCAAGGGTTTTTGCTTATATAAAAGGGTGGAGCTAAATATATTTACACTCGCAATATTAAAATTAAACCCTCTTAATTAATTTTAGACCTCAAACTCAATATTTTTAGACCTCTATATTTATATCAGAGTCGAGACTAGAGATGAGCGAACGTACTCGTCCGAGCTTGATACTCGTTCGAGTATTAGCGTGTTCGAGATGCTGGTTACTAGAGGCGAGCACCACGCGATGTTCGAGTTACTTTCACTTTCATCTCTGAGACGTTAGCGCGCTTTTCTGGCCAATAGAAAGACAGGGAAGGCATTACAACTTCCCCCTGCGATGTTCAAGCCCTATACCACCCCCCTGCAGTGAGTGGCTGGCGAGATCAGGTGTCACCCGAGTATATAAATCGGCGCCTCCCGCGACTCTCCACAGATGCATTCTGACAGAGATCAGGGACAGTGCTGCTGGTGCCGGAGCTGCTATAGGGAGAGCGTTAGGAGTTATTTTAGGCTTCAAGAACCCCCAACGGTCCTTCTTAGGGCCACATCTGACCGTGTGCAGTACTGTTGAGGCTGCTTTTAGCAGTGTTGCACAATTTATTTTTTTTTGTATATCGGCCATGCAGAGTATTGCGTCCGCAGTCTGCAGTCATTGTACAGAGTATAGGGGCAGTACTGGTGAGGCAGGGAAAGAGATATTCAGGCTATATACGCAGTGGGCTTTTTCCAAAAAATTGATCGCCGTCATCCCGCCAGAGGGAAACAGTATACATAATATTATACGCTGCCTACAGTATCTATCTGCTGGGGGTTGTAGTCCTAATTAATACGCAGCTAAGCGTTACAGCAGGCTTGCGCAAAATTGTTTCCTGGATCTGCTGTCTCTGTTACATGATCGCCGTCATCCCGCCAGAGGGAAACAGTATACATAATATTATACGCTGCCTACAGTATCTATCTGCTGGGGGTTGTAGTCCTAATTAATACGCAGCTAAGCCTTACAGCAGGCTTGCGCAAAATTGTTTCCTGGATCTGCTGTCTCTGTTACATGATCGCCGTCATCCCGCCAGAGGGAAACAGTATACATAATATTATACGCTGCCTACATTATCTATCTGCTGGGGGTTGTAGTCCTAATTAATACGCAGCTAAGCGTTACAGCAGGCTTGCGCAAAATTGTTTCCTGGATCTGCTGTCTCTGTTACATCAGCACTGTCATCCCGCCAGAGGGAAACAGTATACATAATATTATACGCTGCCTACAGTATCTATCTGCTGGGGGTTGTAGTCCTAATTAATACGCAGCTAAGCGTTACAGCAGGCTTGCGCAAAATTGTTTCCTGGATCTGCTGTCTCTGTTACATGATCGCCGTCATCCCGCCAGAGGGAAACAGTATACATAATATTATACGCTGCCTACAGTATCTATCTGTTGGGGGTTGTAGTCCTAATTAATACGCAGCTAAGCGTTACAGCAGGCTTGCGCAAAATTGTTTCCTGGATCTGCTGTCTCTGTTACATCAGCGCTGTCATCCCGCCAGAGGGAAACAGTATACATAATATTATACGCTGCCTACAGTATCTGTCTACTGTATCAGCTCAGCATTTTAAAAAAATAGAAGCAAAATACTTAAGGCTTATTACTGGCCTTTGGCCACTTGACTGCTTCTGCGCTGTGAATTCCACAAGCTCAGTCATACGCACCTACGTCTCACTACAGGCGTGCGCAAAATTGTTTCCTGGCTCTGCTGTGCGTTCCGTAAGGGAAGTCAGCCTCCAACCACAGGCCAATAAGCGGCACATTTAATTACAGCGTTCTGTTTCTGCACTACTGGTAATACAGCATGCTCAGGGGTAGGCATAGGCCTAGAGGACGTGGACGCGGGTGAGGACGCGGAGGCCCAAGTCAGGGTGTGGGCACAGGCTGAGCTCCTGATCCAGGTGTATCGCAGCCGACTGCTGCGGGATTAGGAGAGAGGCATGTTTCTGGCGTCCCCACATTCATCTCACAATTAATGGGTCCATGCGGTAGACCTTTATTAGAAAATGAGCAGTGTGAGCAAGTCCTGTCGTGGATGGCAGAAAGTGCATCCAGCAATCTATCGACCACCCAGAATTCTGCGCCGTCCACTGCTGCAACTCTGAATCCTCTGGCTGCTGCTCCTCCTTCCTCCCAGCCTCCTCACTCCATTACAATGACACATTCTGAGGAGCAGGCAGACTCCCAGGAACTGTTCCCGGGCCCCTGCCCAGAATGGCCAGTAATGGTTCCTCTCCCACCGGAGGAGTTTGTCGTGACCGATGCCCAACCTTTGGAAAGTTCCCGGGGTCCGGGGGATGAGGCTGGGGACTTCCGGCAACTGTCTCAAGAGTTTTCAGTGGGTGAGGAGGACGATGACGATGAGACACAGTTGTCTATCACTCAGGTAGTAGTAATTGGAGTAAGTCCGAGGGAGGAGCGCACAGAGGATTCGGAAGAAGAACAGCAGGACGATGAGGTGACTGACCCCACCTGGTTTGCTACGCCTACTGAGGACAGGTCTTCAGAGGGGGAGGCAAGTGCAGCAGCAGGGCAGGTTGGAAGAGGCAGTGCGGTGGCCAGGGGTAGAGGCAGGGCCAGACCGAATAATCCACCAACTGTTTCCCAAAGCGCCTCCTCGCGCCATGCCACCCTGCAGAGGCCGAGGTGCTCAAAGGTCTGGCAGTTTTTCACTGAGAGTGCAGACGACCGACGAACAGTGGTGTGCAACCTTTGTCGCACCAAGATCAGCCGGGGAGCCACCACCACCAGCCTCACCACCACCAGCATGCGCAGACGTATGATGGCCAAGCACACCACAAGGTGGGACGAAGGCCGTTCACCGCCTCCGTATTGCACCGCTGCCTCTCCCCCTGTGCCCCAACCTGCCACTGAGATCCAACCCCCCTCTCAGGACACAGGCACTACCGTCTCCTGGCCTGCACCCACACCCTCACCTCCGCTGTGCTCAGCCCCATCCACCAATGTCTCTCAGCGCACCATCCAGCCGTCTCTAGCGCGAGTGTTGGAGCGCAAGCGCAAGTACGCCACCACGCACCCTCACGCTCAAGCGTTAAATGTGCACATAGCCAAATTTATCAGCCTAGAGATGCTGCCGTATAGGGTTGTGGAAATGGAGGCTTTCAAAGGTATGATGGCGGCAGCGGCCCCGCGCTACTCAGTTCCCAGTCGCCACTACTTTTCCCGATGTGCCGTCCCAGCCCTGCACGACCACGTCTCCCGCAACATTGTACGCGCCCTCACCAACACGGTTACTGGCAAGGTCCACTTAAAAAAACGGACACGTGGACAAGCACAGGCGGGCAGGGCCACTCTATCTCCCTGACGGCACATTGGGTGAATTTAGTGGAGGCTGGGACAGAGTCAGAGCCTGGGACCGCTCACGTCCTACCCACCCCCAGAATTGCGGGCCCCAGCTCGGTGGTGGTATCTGCGGCAGTGTATGCTTCCTCCACTAAACCACCCTCCTCCTCCTCCTCCTCCTCCAACGCAACCTCTGTCTCGCAATCAAGATGTGTCAGCAGCAGCATGTCGCCAGCAGTCGGTGTCGCGCGGCGTGGCAGCACAGCGGTGGGCCGTGCTGAAACTACTCAGCTTAGGAGAGAAGAGGCGCACGGCCCACGAACTGCTGCAGGGTCTGACAGAGCAGACCGACCGCTGGCTTGCGCCGCTAAGCCTCCAACCGGGCATGGTCGTGTGTGACAACGGCCGTAACCTGGTGGCGGCTCTGCAGCTCGGCAGCCTCACGCACGTGCCATGCCTGGCCCACATCTTTAATTTGGTGGTTCAGCGCTTTCTGAAAAGCTACCCACGCTTGTCAGACCTGCTCGGAAAGGTGCGCCGGCTCTGCGCACATTTCCGCAAGTCCCACACGGACGCTGCCACCCTGCGCACCCTGCAACATCGGTTTCATCTGCCAGTGCACTGACTGCTGTGCGACGTGCCCACACGGTGGAACTCTACGCTCCACATGTTGGCCAGGCTCTATGAGCAGCGTAGAGCTATAGTGGAATACCAACTCTAACATGGGCGGTGCAGTGGGAGTCAGCCTCCTCAATTCTTTACAGAAGAGTGGGCCTGGTTGGCA
Organism: Eleutherodactylus coqui; assembly: GCF_035609145.1. Classification (NCBI taxonomy): domain Eukaryota; kingdom Metazoa; phylum Chordata; class Amphibia; order Anura; family Eleutherodactylidae; genus Eleutherodactylus; species Eleutherodactylus coqui. Next base: position 146,415,618 of record NC_089839.1, read on the forward strand.
GACATCTGCCAGGTCCTTGGAAACTTTGAGGAGTCTACCCAGATGGTGAGCGGCGATGCTGCAATCATTAGCGTCACCATTCCTCTGCTATGCCTCTTGAGAAGTTCCCTGCAAAGCATAAAGGCAGAGGCTTTGCGCTCGGAAACAGAGGCGGGGGAAGACAGTATGTCGCTGGATAGTCAGAGCACCCTCCTGTCTATATCTCAGCACGTTGAGGAGGAGGAGGAGCATGAGGAGGATGAGGAGGAGGGGGAAGAGACAGCTTGGCCCACTGCTGAGGGTACCCATGCTGCTTGCCTGTCATCCTTTCAGCGTGTATGTCCTGAGGAGGAGGAGGATCCTGAAAGTGATCTTCCTAGTGAGGACAGCCATGTGTTGCGTACAGGTACCCTGGCACACATGGCTGACTTCATGTTAGGATGCCTTTCTCGTGACCCTCGCGTTACACGCATTCTGGCCACTACGGATTACTCGGTGTACACACTGCTCAACCCACGGTATAAGGAGAACCTTTCCACTCTCATACCCGAAGAGGAAAGGGGTTCGAGAGTGATGCTATACCACAGGACCCTGGCGGACAAACTGATGGTAAAATTCCCATTCGACAGCGCTAGTGGCCGAAGGCGCAGTTCCGAGGGCCAGGTAGCAGGGGAGGCGCAGAGATCAGGCAGCATGTACAGCACAGGCAGGGGAACACTCTCCAAGGCCTTTGACAGCTTTCTGGCTCCCCAGCAAGACTGTGTCACCGCTCCCCAGTCAAGGCTGAGTCGGCGGGAGCACTGTAAAAGGATGGTGAGGGAGTACGTAGCCGATCGCACGACCGTCCTCCGTGACGCCTCTGCCCCCTACAACTACTGGGTGTCGAAGCTGGACACGTGGCCTGAACTCACGCTGTATGCCCTGGAGGTGCTTGCTTGTCCTGCGGCTAGCATCTTGTCAGAGAGGGTGTTTAGTGCGGCTGGGGGAATCATCACAGATAAGCGTATCCGCCTGTCAACCGACAGTGCCGACAGGCTTACACTCATCAAGATGAACAAAGCCTGGATTTCCCCAGACTTCTCTTCTCCACCAGCGGACAGCAGTGATACCTAAACAATACGTAGGCTGCACCCGCGGATGGAAGCATTGTTCTCTATCACCATCAAAAACGTGGACCTTTTAGCTTCATCAATCTGTGTATAATATTCATCCTCCTCCTCCTGCTCCTCCTCCTGAAACCTGACGTAATCACGCCGAACGGGCAATTTTTCTTAGGCCCACAAGGCTCAGTCATATAATTTTTGTAAACAATTTTTATACGTTTCAATGATCATTAAAGCGTTGAAACTTTCACCTGAACCAATTTTTATTTTAACTGGGCTGCCTCCAGGCCTGGTTACAAATTAAGCCACATTAACCAAAGCGATTAATGGGTTTCACCTGCCCTCTTGGTTGGGCATGGGCAATTTTTCTGAGGTACATTAGTACTGTTGGTACACCAATTTTTTGGGGCCCTCGCCTACAGTGTAATCCAATTAATTTTTTGCCCACCTGCATTAAAGCTGACGTTACATCAGCTGTGCTGGGCACTGCAATGGGATATATTTATGTACCGCTGGTGGGTTACAGGGAGCCACCCATGCTGTGGGTCCACAGGGAGTTGTAACTGCATGTGTCTACTTCTAAAGAACCCCAGTCTGACTGGGGCATGCAGTGTGGGCCGAAGCCCACCTGCATTAAACATGACATTACCTCAGCTGTGATGGGCAATGCAATGGGATATATTTATGTACCGCCGGTGGCTTCCTGGCACCCACCCATGCTGTGGGTCCACAGGGAGTTGTAACTGCATGTGTCCACTTCTAAAGAACCCCAGTGTGACTGGGGCATGCAGTGTGGGCCGAAGCCCACCTGCATTTAATCAGACGTTACCTCAGCTGTGATGGGCACTGCAATGGGATACATTTATGTACAGCCGGTGGATTCCAAGGAGCCACCCATGCTGTGGGTGCACACGGAATTCCCATTGCGGAGTTGTACCTGCCTGTGACTATTTATAAATAACCGCGGTCTGACTGGGGCATGCAGACACCTTGACAGAATGAATAGTGTTTGGCACATAGGTTCCCCATTGCTATGCCCACGTGTGCAGCTCCTGATGGCGGTGGCACAGGATTATATTTCTCATTGCTTCTGTACAGCATTGTGGGCTATCGCCCCGCCCCTTTTAAAGAGGGTCACTGCCTAGCCATGCCAACCCTCTGCAGTGTGTGCCTGCAGTTCCTCATCATGGCAGACGCACTTATAAATAGACATGAGGGTGGTGTGGCATGAGTGCAGCTGAAGGCTGCGCAGGGACACTTTGGTGTGCGCTGTGGACACTGCGTCGTGCGGGGGGGGGGGGGGGGGGGGGGTTGGGCAGCATGTAACCCAGGAGAAGTGACAGAGGAGTGTCATGCAGGCAGTGATTGTGCTTTGTTGGAGGTAGTGTGGTGCTTAGCTAAGGTATGCATTGCTAATGAGGGCTTTTCAGAAGTAAAAGTTGTTGGGAGGGGGGGGGGGCCCACTCTTGCCGCTATTGTGGCTTAATAGTGGGACCTGGGAACTTGAGATGCAGTCCAACATGTAGCCCCTCGCCTGCCCTATCCGTTGCTGTGTCGTTCCCATCACTTTCTAGAATTGCCCAGATTTTCACAAATGAAAACCTTAGCAGAGCATAGGTCCCATACAAAAATGCTCGGGTCGCCCATTGACTTCAATGGGGTTCGTTACTCGAAACGAACCCTCGAGCATCGCGATAATTTCATCCCGAGTAACGAGCACCTGAGCATTTTGGTGCTCGCTCATCTCTAGTTGAGACCCTTAACTTAAATGAGATCCCAGCGAGACCACTGACTAGATTACAAATATATCAAAATTTATCATGTCATTGCATATTTACACTACATGATGTAAATGGATCAGGAGACACTAGAACAATATGCTGCCTTCAACATCATCCAGCATGACCGATTTAGTGGTAGGTCAGTGATGGTCTGGATAAGCGTATCCTTAGAGAGTCGCACAAACCACCATGTGATAGCCAATGGTACCTTGAATCCTGTGGCCAGTGTGTAAGCAGTTCCTGGACGATGAAGGCATTGATGCCATTGACTCGCCCTCATGTTCCCCAGACCTGAATCCAATTGAAAACCTCTGGGACATTCTGTATCCGGGCATCTGATGCCTCCAAGTAGTGCCACAATCTGTCCAGGATAAAACTGATGCCCTGATGTTGGTCTGGGAGGATATTCCACAGGAAACCATCCATCCAGGGGTGTAACTATAGGGGATGCAGAGGAAGTGGTTGCACCTGGGCCCAGAAGCCCTAAGGGGCCCATAAGGCCTATCTTCTCCATATAGGAAGCCCAGGACTATGAATAAAGCATTATAGTTGGGGGCCCTGTTACAGGTTTTGCATGGGAACCTAGAAGCTTCAAGTTACGCCTCTGCATCCTTCATCTTATTAGGAACATGCTCAAAAGTTGTTGGGAGTGCATACAGGCATGTGAGGGTCATACATACTACGTCACATTATGAGTTGCCATGATGAAGCTCACGTAAATTGATTTTCCGGGTGATTTGCAATCCAGCCCTCAACTTGTTGATGATTTTGGTTTTCATTAACCATTGATATGTCATTTTCTTCTCAATGGATTATACAATTTTTATCAGTAAAGATCTTTTACTTCAATCTATACTATTCACAATCTGCTGGGTGATTTAACTGTTCCCTTCATTTTTTTCGGCAGTGTATTACGTCAAGATGCTGAATGGAGTAAAGACCCAGTGCAGCAGTGCCAAAAGCTGAACCAGAGCCAAAAGCGAGGAGGATAGGTACATAAGCCACTGTTTATTGGATTAATCGAATAGATAATGGCTGATTTTTTTTTCTGCGCTTCCACTGTATTTTTAGCCTCCCTCTCCAGCAATAAGGTGAACACTACGATATATATCACTGGGTAACTGGGTGAAGAAGGCTGAAAATAGGGAGCATGAGCAAGTTCTCCATAGTGCCAGACCAGGAAATTCCTGCAAATATCTTTTATAGAAATATTGGGCACTCCATGTGGATAAAAAATAAAAAAGGGAAAACAATAATTGGTGGACGTCATTCAACCATATTAAAAGACACTGTATAAAGGGATTGTCCCTGCAACTAGACGTGGCCAGTAGGAAATCTGGTTTCTTTTAGGCAAGATCACAAGCAAGAAAATTCGAAACATTCTTCTGCTCATGCAAAGGGGCAGGGGCAGAGTAACTAATACTTGGACATTTCTTTTATGCCCTATATGCCAGTTTTGTGGCATATAAAAACTGCCATTTTAGCGCATGTGCTAAAATTGCAAAGTTTTGGAAATTTATGCCAGGCCCTGACACTTTTTCAAAAAATTGGGTGGGGCCTAGCATTAGGGTGTGTGGTCAATTACAGCCCATCACATTTATTCTAATGTATACCAGAAACTTACGTATATTATACTAGAAACCTACTCCAGCTCCTAGCTGGCCTAGGTTTATATCTAGCACCTCTTAATATACTTGTCAGATGTAGCTAGGCCAACAGTTTACATAGACAAGCGTATGAAAGGCTTGTTAATAGAGATGAGCGAGCACCAAAATGCTCGGGTGCTCGTTACTCGAGTCGAACTTCCCGCGATGCTCGAGGGTTCGTTTCAAGTAACGAACCCCATTAAAGTCAATGGGCGACCCGAGCATTTTTGTATGGGACCTATGGTTTTCATTTGTGAAAATCTGGGAAATTCAAGAAAGTGATGGGAACGACACAGAAATGGATAGGGCAGGCGAGGGGCTACATGTTGGGCTGCATCTCAAGTTCCCAGGTCCCACTGGTAAGCCACAATAGCGGCAAGAGTGGGCCCCCCCCCAACAATTTTTACTTCTGAAAAACCCTCATTAGCAAGGCATACCTTAGCTAAGCACCACACTACATTCAACAAAGCACAATCACTGCCTGCATGACACTCTGCTGCCACTTCTCCTGGGTAACATGCTGCCCAACCACCCATTTCAGTAATAGTAGCCTGTATATGGATTTCCCTGTTGGAGGATGACTGTGGTTATTGAAAGCACAGTGCAGCCAGAAAAAAATTATGCGCAAGGCTGGGTATTAAGGAGCGACTACTACCCCCAGCAGACACGCAGTAAACTGTAGACGGTCACAGGCTTAGCTGGGTAATAATGAGCGACTACTACCCCCAGCACACACTCAGTAAACTGAAGACGGTCACAGGCAGCCCAAATATAGTATTTTTTTCCAATTTTTGGGAAAAAGCCCACTGCCTATATAGCCTGTATATGGATTTCCCTGTTGGAGGATGACTGTGGTTATTGAAAGCACAGTGCAGCCAGAAAAAATTATGTGCAAGGCTGCAGTAACACCTAACTGGGTAATAGTGAGCGACTACTACCCCCAGCAGACACGCAGTAAACTGAACACGGTCACAGGCAGCCCAAAGATTTTTTTTTCCAATTTTTTTGAAAAAGCCCACTGCCTATATAGCCAGTATATCTCTTTCCCTGTACCACTGTCCTTGCCTCACCAGTACTGCCCCTATACTCAGTAAAATGACTGCAGACTGAGGACGCTATGGTCTGCAGTCCGATATACAAAAAAAAAAAAATGTGCAAAACTGCTGAAAGCAGCATCAAGAGTACTGCACACAGTCAGATGTGGCCCTAAGAAGGACCGTTGGGGTTCTTGAAGACGAAGATAACAGCCTAACACTCTTCCTATAGCAGCTACAGCAGGACGGCACTTTCCCTAATGTCTCTCAGCGTGCATCTGTGGCGAGCCGCGGCCGGCCCCAGTTTATATACTCGGGTGTCACCTGATCTCCCCAGCCACTCACTGCAGGGGGGTGGGATAGGGCTGGAACTTCACAGAAGGAAGTTGTAATGCCTTCCCTGTGTTTCTATTGGCCAGAAAACGGCGCAAACTTTTCTGGGAAGAAAATGGAAGTGACTCGAACACCGCGTGGTGCTCGTCTTGAGTAACGAGCATCTCGAGTACCCTAATACTCGAACGAGTATTACGCTCGGACGAGCACGCTCACTCATCTCTACTTGTTAAGTAAATATTTCCTGAAGTACCTAAAAGTATCTAAAATTAATCATAAATGTGGTGCAGAGCACATAAGACAGTTTTCTGGTGCAATAGTAAATCTGTCCTAATATTCCTGGCAATCCCGCATATCTTACCATGAACCTTTCTGGAATATAGTGCCTCACACAGTTTGATAAAATCCACATTAGATTACATATTTCCCTTGGGAATACTTCAAGAGTTCTGATGAGTAAAAATGCTCCACCCCCATGACCTATTGCTCATTGTATTATCAGTTTTGCGAGTCACCGCTGAGACATAAGATTTGTGATTTAAGTAGGTGGCGTGGTGGAGTGGGGAGTAGCAGTGGGGAACAGGGGGGATCTCTCTTTCTCCCCCCCTCCACTCCCCTCTACAACCCCCTGCGCACCCCCGGCTCCCCCCGAATCTTTTCGTCCGAGTAGTCAGTTACTCAGAAAAAGCGGTGCTCGGGTCCAAAAACACCCGAACCAAGTACGTTCGCTCATCTCTAGATTTAAGGTAACACAGTTTTCAATAGACTTCCCGGTGAAATTTGCTCTGTATAATCAATAATGTGGTTAGGTTAACTTTAAAAAATAAAGGCCATGGCCAGTTTTATCCACCAAATCTTGTGTGTTTCACTTGCAGTCTAAAAATATGTTTGTACTATTTACTACCGTATATTTTATAATCCCATCACCTCTATCAGGAAGTCAATGATTAATTTACTAGAAACTGCTGCAATGCAATATCTTAAAAAAAAATAGCATTCAAAAAGTACCCATCACACTATAGCATTAAAGGGATTGTCCGTTTACAAAATTATTACTACCTAGAGCAGGACATGTTCAAAAATAACAGACCCTGCAGTGCTTACCTGTCCTCAGCCCCAGCAATCCAGTACTGCAGCCCCGTGGTCCTCTTTGTTGGGGATTAGATAACACCTAACTGCGGCAGCCAGGTGCTGCTCTCCTGGCATATCTGCTCCGATGCTGTGAGTATATATGCCAGGGCAATGACATCTTACCACTGTGGCCTCTAATTGGCTGCAGCAGTGTGCCACAACAAAGATTAGGTGACTGCTGGATTGCCGGGGCTGAGGTTGGGTAAACCATTGGGTTTGTTATTTTTAAACATGTGCAACTGTTTGGCAAGGCCCATGATGGACGATGCATAGGTAAATTTGTACAGCAAGAAAACAACAATGTACATATTATTTTAGAAAATTTGCTTCTAGGGCACTTTACATTGCTGATCACTTGATGAAATTGTGGAAGGACGATTAAGACCAAAAGTCTGAGACCTATGGATTAAATGAAGAAGTGAATTTTGGAAAAAAGAGGAGTGGAGCCAATCCGAAGTAATGTTTGTATTCTTACGTACTGACAGTAGGGCTAGGAGGACAAGAATGTGATTTTTGCTTCAGCAGATAAGGTGCAGAGGTGCTGCCCAACCAGATGAAAGCCTTAGGGCTAATACCCACAGACAGATTATCCCTGCCGAATTCGCGGTCAGACAATGTCCGTCCTCAGACATGCTGTGGCATACGATTCTCCCCTGCCCACGAGTGGAAATCCACTGCGATTTTCTGCTTGCAGGGGAGAATTGCAGCATGTTCTATTCTATGTGGAAAATCACGCGGGCAGCTTCCATTGCAGTCAAGGGAAACTGTGCGTCCCGCGATACTTCCGGTGTGAGTACAGCAGAAGTGCCACGAGAATCCGCATCACCGCCTAGCGCTGTGCATCATGCGCTGCACTGCGCATGCACGCTGGCTTGCCAGGCGAGACACTTACTGTGGATCTGGAGAGGTGAGTATAGGGTCTCTGGGGGGCGCTGGATCTGATTCCGCTACGATATTGGGGTGGAGGAACCATTGTCCATATGATTTGTTTGTCTCTCATTCACTTTAATTGGCAGCACAGCTAGCTAGTAGGGGCAGACTAGACCAGTGCATGCTCAAAGTAATAGGGTTTTTACAAGGAAAGAGGAATAAAGATGTAGCAAAAGCAAAGTCTACAATTGTACACAGCAAACACAATGCAGTCTACTGTATATGTTTTATCACAAGACTTTTATATACCAAGTGTTTACAAACATGCTCCTGTATGATTTTATACAGATTCCCGCCATTACTTAACTATTCCCCAAGTTCTGGATATAGTGCTTTACACAATTCTACAATACTGTAATGTACTCAGGGCTGGACATTTTATCAATGTACAATAAACATAAAGTCTTACCAATTTGTCCTTTAGCTATAGACTTATAGAGTCAATACGGTCCCTCAAAGACAAGAAGCACAGTTTCAGCACTGAATATGCTGCAGTTATGCTGGTGTGGACACACTTTATAGAACTAGTGTAATAAACCAATACAAAATTGGACACAAAACATCACATGTTGTGTAAAAAAAACTAAACGTAAAATCTGGAGCTGTTTTCTTTTTCTAAAGTTTTGCAGCTGGGAGACAGATAAATAGCCTAAACTTGTTTGTGAGATTAACATGACCCTCTCCCTTATTCTCTTCTTATGAAGATGACTGCAGCTGCAGGCTATCTGAATAGGTTTTCATGCAAACTTTGAAGACAGTAGGACAAAGGGACCATTCTGTAGAGGTCCCCAGACTGCAGCTGGACATCCCCCCTCTTTTTATGCCCATCTCTCCCTTATCGCTGCTCCAGACATGATGGAGATCTGCATTCCAATACTCAAGGACCTGTTGGCATTCTGGATGTTCGGGTGCTGTGGGGGCTTTAAAGATGGCTGCCAAGTGATTACACACAGTCCTTTATTTTAAGAAGAAGTCATTTCTAATTGGAAGGTTTGGTCTTGGAAGAATCTTTAGTAAATCTACAGATGCAGTGACTGTCACAGTAATAAATGGCAACAAAACAACATCGCACTGACTCATGTGATTCTCTCATGGTTATAATCTTCGGTTTGGAGATGTATTAAACAAGGCAGAGAAAATCATTTAAAGTACTAAATTACATACAATTAAGAAAAAAAATAGAAATGTAAGAGATGTTACTAATTGTAACGTTTTGGGGAAGTTTTGCTTTTATTTCAAATGAAATATGAATCATCTCCATGTCACTGGACTTAAGGCCCCCTGTCCAGGGGCGTTGCGAAGTCCCGCGGTGGATCTCCGCCGCGGGAGCTGACGCCTGGGAGCAGGAGCCGACAGATGAATCTCCGCCGGTCAGCCTATCTGACAGATAGGCTGACCGCGGTGAATCGCGACAATACGCAGCATGCTGCGAATTGCCGGCCGCGAGTAGAGAATCGCAATGATTCTCTGCTTGTGGACACAAGGCTGGCGCTTTCCATAGCAACGCTATGGAAAGCTTCAAACGGCGTGATTTGCCGGTGATTTACTGCTGGCGAAATCACGTCTGTGAACAGGGGGCCTAACACATTCTTATGCTTTTTCCATCTCCCATGGCATCGTCATTAATAATGGCAATTAAAACACTGTGTCTGTGTCATAATATACTCTGCATTATACCACCTTTTTAACTCCTACTTCAATTACATGATTCTTTTTTTTACTAAAATCAATTGTTTGCCTTTATAGCTGCATAACGTACTGGTCATTAGGACTATGAGGATACCACATAACAGTATCTAGTGGAGATTATCTCCATATACACATGGTCCAAAGTCGTCCGGACAGTCTCCGTGCACTGCTTTACAGGCTCAGCGGGTGCACTGTGCTCTTAGATATTCTAATTCTTACTTTAACAAAGTATACCCAAAATGTTTGAACTCCGCCTAATTTTTTTGGCTTAATTAAAGCTCATGCACATGCTCAAACTATGGCTCCATGCAAGTTTCGAACTGTACTGATCCATACTATTGCACCCATAGAAGCCCGTGAAGCCCAACTGTATGCTTCCATTTCAAAAGTAAGCATAAGGAGGTTTTCTACTGTGAGATAACATATTACATTGGGTGGACAAAAATATGGAAACACCATACGAAATGCATGGGATTTTAATCACTAGCACTGAGCTTCCCTTTTGACCCTTGCTTGGCTGAGAGCTTTCCTGACCAATTTGTGTTTACTTCACCTCTTGCCCTACTCTGGGTGGTTTTGGGAGCCAGCTAGTAACAGCAGTTGAGTGGCTCAAACCCCTGACCAATGGTAAACTGTTGCTCAAGCAGATGATCACTTCTATCTGGCAGCATCTGTGTCATATTACCTCCACTTAAAATTGGTCTCTACATGTCTTATTGAAATATGATTTATAATCCCATGTAACAAAGTATGCATTTTGTACAGTGTTTCCATATTTTTGTCCTACCCCTGTATAAGGATATTTTTGCTCTAGAAGCCTGCATAGGGAACCTTGTGAGATAATGCCATACAGAGTCACCATATGGTATCACATGGAGTGCCCACTGCTCTATAGTACAGATTCTGCACACAAAGCTCTGCCATGTGTATGAGGTCTAGTATTCATGACTCTCCAGGTAGCTTTAATATTATTCCTTTTCGTAAAATGGTTGCCTCAGCTTTTAGTATGTGGAGTATGGATCAAAAGTCATAAGTTGAATTTGGCTTTTCCATATGCATGATGTCTAATGCTCCTGACTTTTTAGGTAAGTTGATTATTCTTTCCGATAAAATAGTGGACTTATTTTTGAGTATGGGGAGTATGGGTCAGGAGAAATAAATTATATCTGGTTCTGCAAGAGTTAATTGAGATTGGCCAAACACTGAGAGACAAGTGCTAATAATAATCAGCCTAAGGGAAAATGTGCTTTGTTTATCCAAGTTTGCCAAGGACATCATATGACTATAGCCAGGACCTGTCTGACGGAAGCAAGCGCAATGAAACGCGTAATTGTTTTCTAGCTTTGACATCGTATGGAACGGATGTTCGGGACCACAAAATCTGGAGATTCCAGTACAATAAAGTCCTAGTTTCACTTGGCAATCCCACTGTCTTTATAGGTTATCGTTTTTCCTTTCCATTGTGTTCCCCTGACCACATAATTATAAGTAGTTATTATAGTAACAAGTGGTTTTCCACCAAGGAAAAACATCAATGATGAAATAACTTTATGGGATTATTAAAAATGGCAGTAATTGTAATTAGACGAGTTCTTAGGTAGTGTTTGGTGCTGGTATGTCCTTAATCAGGGTCAGTAAACAGAGGTAAATTGAAGTCCTGTTTTCAATATCTAGAAAATTCCAAGAACAATAAAAAATATGCAAACTGCTGACTTCCTTATTTAGTACATAGGATCCATAAATCACCATGGGGAGGTACCAATAGCTGACACTGTAAGATGTATTACATATATAAGTCTATCAGTTTGTACATGTGTTGTTCCTAAAGCGACGCTGCTTTTTCTGGACATAATTCTGTCCCAGGAGAGAAGGAGCAGCAGGGTATATAACCTGCAGTTGTTCTTTTTTGCTGCCACTCCCATCCACCAGTTTTGGGTCCTGTTTTCACCCGTCATAGATGGCTGCATCAATTTCCTAACTACCTAATGCACATTGTGCACTAATATCTGATTGGCCAGTGCTGATCACATGAGCAATTCTGGCCAATCAGAGAACAGGTATAGTGCATTGAAAGTCTAATGCTAGAGACTGGGTAGTCTGAAGATCGTATCAAATCTCTTGTATGTCCAAAAACAGGACCCTGAACTGGCAGATCAGAGGAACAGCAGAGGAGAACAACTACTATTAATATACACCCTCCTCCTCTAGTCCTGGGAAAGAATTTAGTCCTGAAACTGGAGGGTCACTTTATTCATTTATAATCTTCATGAGATTTTATTTATTGACTTCAGGTGTGTTTTCACACATTTTGGGGTCAGATCTAAAAAGAAAATAATGAAAACATTAGAATAATGGAGATAACATATAAAGGGTTGTCTTAAAGGGGTTGTCCGAGATATGAAAAACTGTTTTGCAATAGGAAAAACATGGAGCATGGAGTAGATTACCAACCCAAATCCACATACACAACAAACACTGCACTCTGGGTATCGTATAAATGGAAAACCTGTTTACCAACTAGAGTCTAAGTAAGATTTTGTCTATGGTGTCATATGAAGGGGGGGACAAAAACGTGGAAACACCATACAAAATGCATTCCTTAAGTTACATAGGATTATAAACCATATTTCAATAAGACTTGTAGAGACTGATTTTAAGTGGAGGTAATATGACACAGAGGCTGCCGGGCAGAAGTGAACATCTGACTGAGCAACAAGGTTCCATTGGTCAGGGGTTTGAGCCACTCAGCTGTTGTTACCAGCTGGCTCCCAAAACTACCCAGAGCAGGGCAAGAGGTGAAGTGAACACAAATTTAGCATGAAAGCTCTTAGCCAAGCGGGGGTCAAAAGGGCAGCTCAGTGCTAATGATTAAAATCCCATGCATTTCATACAGTGTTTTCCTATTTTTGTCCACCCTCTGTATGTTCACCTATTTGTGGATTATTTAAATGTCTTGCGAATAAAAAGAATACCTCTTGTATGAAAAAAGGAGGTTTTTGAAATTCAATGGTAGCTGTATCTACATTACCAGCTGCTGCTCCGTACTTGCTGTCAGCGACCCGGAGAACAGTTGATTGGATGTAATTCGGAGTGGTGGACCACTGCTGATCAACTATTAATGACCCATCCAGAAAATGGGTCATATAACTCTTTTCTTCTCCGTGTTTTTTTGCGGGAAGAGTTGTATTTTTCAATGGTACTATTAAATGTACTGTATAATGTACCGTACTGAAAAACTTTCACAAATCTCCAAGTGGAGTGAAATGGAAGAAAATGCAACCTCACCATCTTTGTATATCCTTTAGGATCAATGGGTTAAGTTAAAGTAATAGATTCACCCTAATATAATTACGCATGAAAAAATGTTTCACATAATTTCCTGGAAAAAACGAACAGTGACACTTAGAGGTTCGCACCGCCTGTTCTGTACGGTACACCTTCTACACCTTCAGGCACATTTTAATCTTATGAGAACTACGGGAAAGTATTAAAATATGACTGTGATGTCTGTATTTGTTTTCATAGTACAAAGTGTTCTCGTCCTCTGAGGTTTTGCCCGCTTATACTGAAAACTGTTTGGGTTCAGAAATGTACAGGTACCGTATACTCCTATTTTACAATACAATTGAAGGCTTAAACAGACGAGCGTAATGCAGAGAATAGAGCCCATTGATTTCAATGGATTTATTCTCATTCCTTTTTTTTTTGTGCCTGTTGTTTTTGCGGGTGCAAAAAAATAGGATCTACTTTATCAAAGAGCCTATGGGAGGTGCGCAAATACACATATCTGTCCGCGTGGGTATGCACTCAAACACAGCGCATACCTGCGATCACTGGCACTGCGTTGGGCTAAATAGCAATTGAAATAAGTGCAGGGTGATTCCCCCGCCTGTGTGAATGAGTGGTGCCTGGGCAAACACGGTCCATAGCAGTGAGCGTATTAGTGCATGCGCCTGTCTTTTTAAGCTCTTAAGGGGCACTGAAACATTCATGTTGGGACATCAGCTACATTTCTAGGAAAACTGGTGACTGTATTTTATGCTAGTTGTTGAAAATCGATCAGGCAGGGGCACATCATCTCAATTAGAGTTCCAGTGCTGAAAAATAGAACAAATTATACCATGCTCTTGGAGACTAAAAAGTGCTGACCTCACTTTATGATTAAGGGCTCCTGCAGACAAGAATTTTTGCACATGTTTTTGCATGCACAAAATCACTTACGCAAAACGCAGAGAATAGAACCCATTGATTTCAACATGTTCCCACACATTATGTGTTTTTGCACAAAAATTTCACACGGGCACAAAATATACGTGGCATGCTTCATTTATGCACCAAAGCCACCATAGAAGTCTAGGGGGGGGACAAATGCGCACCCCATCCGCACAAAATTGCGCAGTGAACTGTGCAATTTCGCCAGGAAACAATAACACCAGGGACTAAATAGGCTGCATAGTCAATCATGGCACGGGTGTGTCCCGCACCAATGTGAATAGTCCTGACAGCGCAGAAAACGACAGTAAAATGCGCCGATACGCGTGCAATAGCGCTTCTCTCCATTTCATGCTTTTGCTAGCGTATCTACGCCTACACTCGTTTGCAAGATGTCTAACTCCTGCAACGCTGTCCTGGTTGCGGGCAGTGCAGTATATTGACAGACACTCTGATTTCAGTGTTCTGTCACCTATACTGACCCATAAAGTAATTTTGCACAAGGTAAGTTTTAAACAGAGTAGCGCATGGCCCAAGATGGGTCCGTTGTAGATTATTACTTTTAATATATTCATGCTTACCCCCTAGCCACTAACTACGTTGATTGACAGTTCTCTCCGTATTACTGTGCATAAGGAGGGACCTGTCAAGCAGTGTCTGGAGGGAGGACGTTGGAATGGGGAACATCAATATATGAATATTTACAAGTCATATTGGACTCATCTCGGGCCCCGCGCTGCTTTGTTGCAAGTTTTAAAAACTATTTCACAGATTAGTATAAGCGATAGGGCGTTGAAATCAGTGTGTCTGTTCCTTTAACGTCTTCCCGTCCTATGTCATATATATATGCTGAGGGTGGAAGTATTTTAATGCAAACTGCCATACCTGTATTGTGCTCACATGGAATGGACTTAGGAGCTGAACCTGCAACTCTATTAGCGGTAGTAAGCTGTAATGTACCCTCCCACAATGCCAATTGAAGATAGCCAATGAAGTGGATGGGAACTGTTCCTGCAGTACTATTTCAGGTCGCTGCAGAATGTATGGAGTTGTGTGTTTGTGGCACACAACCTGTCTGTTCACTACCGCAGCGAACAGCTGATCAGTGGAGGTCCCGGGAGGCAGACCCCTGCCGATCAATAACTGATGACCTATCAGTCATCAATATTTTGGAGTTGGAAAACCCCTTAAAAATAGCTATTCTAAATATCTTCATCTCTAAACTTAGGAATGCTTGTTTGCACACCTAACAACTTAATTCTAGATGAAGATCCATGGATTCCGGGTACTGTCTCTTTATGTCCCAAGGCAAGATACAATTGTCTTGGTAGAAGCAGCCAAGCAATGCAGTACCATCACAAGAGAATGGTGTAACCTTGACAGCTGCTTTATTATCTCTCCTGCACCTTCTCGTAGCAGAGATCTGTGCTGGAATAGAAACTTTTATTACCTGGACATCGTATGTCAGCGCACAGTGGGGTTAATTCCTTGACTCCTAAACTCAATATCAGCCCGCACTCAGTGTCGGCCTGGGATGCCTACACTCAAATAGAAAGCAGCAGAAGTAAAGACGTGTGTTTTTTCTTCTTCTAGATTGGATAGTAGACACGTGTAAAAGACTTTTTCACTGTTAATCAGGGCCCTGCATACATGAGGTTGGCACATGTCTATTAGTACTCTTGTAGTGTTCCTACCTGCAAACTATATTGCAAACTAGCTTAAGACTTTGTCCCTCAGGATGGACTGCCCTGGAATGCGACTTTGCTGGCTGCATACTTTTAAAAGTCTATCTGCTCCTCCATCATCAACTTACCACCACCAGCAGAAGGAACAATTTGGCGCTAACTGGGATTGCAGCACTGCTCAGCAGCTTGTATGTTCTGCCTAGTTATTCTGTGGTAGGTAAGACACCTGATGTAACAGCAGCTTCTTCCTTGAAGATTGCTTTGGCCATTGTCCCAGTCACAAGGCTTAAGGATCAAGCTCAGCTAGCTTACTTCCGATCTGCTAAGCGGTGTGTCTCAGGAAGAGATTTTGGATAGTATTCCTCCTATGAAATCTGTAGTAGAGTTCCTTTGTGATGCCCCTTTGCACACTGTCAGGTTGTCCTCCAAGTGTATGGCCCTAACTTAGATAGATGGACCTCATAGACAAATCAATGGTCAGGAGATATCCCAAGCAAGAATCATTTTTGTTCATTGTCCTTCCAACCATTTTTTTTGGTCAGCAGCTGGAGACCATTTTGAAAAGCTTGACATTAAGGACATTTCATTTTCTCAGTTTATTGGATGCATACCCCCATGTTCTGATCTTTAGAATAGCTATACAATAACATTTTCAAATTCATCAACTTCAATTCTGCTGTCTTCCTATCAGCATTTCCGTAGCACCTTGAGTATTTACAAGGCTAGCACATCAGTCTTCCTATCTACAGTATGCTATATCAATAAGCAGGGTAGATTCGAACTCCCTCCCTACCCAAGAAGTGTCTTCAGATCTTTAGTTGAGCTGAAAAATATCCAAAGAGAATCACAGTGGTTCACATTCAGGGTACTGTGAAGCGCAGAGCAAATTAGTTAAACATCACTCACCTGGGAGAATGAAACCTAAATGTACAGATTTTTAACCTAATCACATGCAAGTGGAGGACTCCAGACATAGATGTCATGGCCACCAGGACCATTGCAAAAGTTCCCAGGTTTACATGTAACAATTATCGCTCATTTCCGGTCATTTGAACGAATTTTGAGCGATAATCGTTATGTGTAAATCAGCCTTAACATTTCATCCTCCCATAGTGGCCTGGAATGGTACTAAATTGTCTTAAGCTACCATCCTTTGAACCTGCCGAGCAAGCTTCCATTTATCAAATTTCTCTTGAGGCCTTATTTCTTGTGGCCATCATGTCTGCCAAGAGGATCACTGAATTGTAAGCCTTGTAATCCAAGAAACTATACTTGCAAGTTCTTCCAGATCATATAATTTTAAAACTTATGCCAGATTTTCCTCTGAAAGTGAACACTTCATTTAACGTTAATCAAGAAATCTTCTCCACTCTGCAGAATGAGGAGCAGAAGATCTATAATCTCTTAGATGTCAGAAGGATCATATTAATTTATCTTCAAAGGATGCAGAGCTTTAGGAAGGAGGGGAATCTATTCCTTCAATTTGCAGGCCCAACTAAAGGAAACAAGGCGAGATCTGATTAAGGACTGTTAAAAGCTGAAGAATTGTGAGTTGCCTCTTTCCATCAAAGTTTATTCTACCAGATCAACCTCAACATCTTGGGCATAGTTAGCCAAATTCCTCTAGATCACATTTGTAAAGGAGCTACTTGGTCTACTAGTTATACCTTCATTATACACTACAGCTAGACATCTACTCCTCTGAGAGTTTACCTTTGGTGAAAGAGGGTTGGAGCATGCAGTAGTATTTTAATTCCTCCCTAAAGTTATTGCTTCTTATGTCCCATTGTGTGTTGCCGTAGGACGTACAAGAAAGATTAAAAGGTACTTACCTGAAATTTTAATTTTCTGAAGTTTGTAGACAGCACAAACTTCTCCAAAACAAGAGTGTGAAGAATAGGTAGTTGATCATGGAACACAAGGGATTGGATGCCAACTAAAGCGTGAGTAAAAGGAGACATAAGGGCAGATTTACTTTGACTCGTGTTTTATGCACTGGTCTAACATGTTGTTGTTACTGGTTATAACATAAGTATGTTTTTTTAGAGATGTGACTATGAGATATGTTTAAATTAACTGGTGATTGCTATCTTTCTAAAGGGAACCCGTCACCAGGTTCATGCTGTATGAACCATGTGCAGCATGAACCCGGGAAAGGTATGTACAGTTTCATGTATGTCTTATTCTGAAACGCTGTGGGTCAGTGGAAGCTGAAACTCTCGCGCATCAAATTGTAAGTGAGTCTGGCCTCTGTAAGTACTAGAGGTGTGCACACCAATAGAGACAGGTACCAGTTACTTAGTAGGTCTGCTATAATGATCTCTAATTGCATTTAGAGAAAGAGACCGAACTATAAAGACATTGGGTGCTGCGTGAGCTCCTGAGAGTTGTTCACACCACTGCTGGAGCATTGAGACCTTCTAATTTTGGGACTGAGATATTTTGCAAAAGGCAATGAGAAACAGCCTTGAAGTGAAAGAGTATCGACCCACAAAGGAACATTGGGTATTATGTTCCGTAATCTGTATTTTCATGAAACTGCATTAATGTCAGCAAAGAGTTGTTGGCAATGCTCACAAGATATTACTATTACTATGTTCTGATTAACTTTGGACAGTGACTAGATACTGAAAGATTCAGTTGCTTATGCATTCCTATCCAATTGTTTGCTTTTAATTCATATAAATATATTACACTTTGTTGACTTCCTTTGCTGCATTTATGCATTACCATACCTCAACCCGTGACAACTCCAGACTACACAGGGTATGTTTGCCGTCTGTTACCATAGAGATTAGAGATGAGCAAGCATACTCGCTAAGGACAATTGCTCGAGCGAGCATTGGAAGAAAAGGTTCGGGTTCCAGCGGGGAGCGTCGAGAGAGAAGAAGGGGGGAGTGGAGGGGAGATCTCTCTCTCCCTCCCCCCCCCCCCCCCCCCCGCTCCCACCTGCTCACTCCCGCAACTCAACGCTCACCCGCGCGGGCACCCGAACCTTTTCTTCCGAGCGGGCAGGTACTCGCTAAGGACAATGCTCGCTCGAGCAATTGTCCTTAGCGAGTATGCTCGCTCATCTCTTCTAGAGATGCATAAGTTTATACAGCAGATATAGATACGAAACAGTAGGAAACTTTAACGAGGAGTTTTTGCACAGTTGTTTGTTTCAAATTGTAGATGCATTGAAGCATTAAAAATGGCTGTGAAAGTGTATGTAGTCTTTAGTACTGTATACACACTGGGATAGACTGGGGCACCGTCTCCATTCCTTTATACTGTCAACAGGTGAGTGTAGAGGTAACTGGGAAAAGGCACTGATTGTTTTGTTTGTAACTGCAATAGTTAAAGCAATGAACGGCATTATGCCAGCATGTTTTGGAGATAAGTCTCAGAACTCGTCTCTAGTTTCAAACCCAAGCCCGAGGGCTTTTGGTTATGTCCCCTCCGCCTCTTCAGTACTCGTCCCCCCTCCCTATACTTGACTGGGGCACAATGAAGCCTTTTGTCCCCAGTGATGTGGATGATGTGGAGCAGCCAGCAAATCACATTGCGGTTAAGGAAACGTGTAGATGATACAGGCCTTAGGCTCAGGACACCTCCCACCTTACGGGACAGGGACAAGGTGACAAAGAACTGTATGCTGGGAAAGTGCCCCGTGTTATCTCGGTTCCCAGAACCTTATTCATAATTTACTGCAGGGGTAAGCGCAATGTGAACTGCAAAACTACAAGTGCCAGAATGTACTGCAAGCTAAAAATAAGGGTCGAGCCAGAATCTACCTAAATGTGGCCTACAAGTATTCCTGGCCTGAGACCATCTATTTTAACTCTTTAATCAGCCCCTATTATTGGCTAGCTAATAGCCAATAGTAAAGACATGTTATCCCACCTGGAGGTGCTATTTTATGTTTTGTGTGGGTTTTCATCACTTTATTAAATAGTAAAAGTTGGACACAACTGCAACATATTCACATATATGTTCTATAGATGCAATACACAGGTGGCAACAGGGCGCCGAGTCTGGATCCATCTATTAGCTACAGAACTTGTTTTAGCCATACTATCTACCTTGATTTTACCAATGGGAAGCCCAGGATGGCACACGGCTTCCCCTAGTGGGCAGAGTACTAAACAGACAAATAAACTTACCTTTCTGCTATATTCACTATACTCCTTGCAGAACAAAAAAAAGAAGGGCCTTAAGAATGCAGCAATAGACAGTGTAAACCTTGCACATCTTCCATGCAGAATTTCCACACAGAATATCCGCAGTGTTTACAGCAGCAGCACGGTGGATGAGACTTAACCAAATCTCACCTACGCATGGCAGAAAATTCCACACAAAATCCAGAATGGAGTTAACTTTGGTGCAGATTCTGAGACCTGGCATGGCAATTTAGGGCTTCTTCAGACGACCGTATTTGTGCACGTGTTAGCGTGCATAAAATATACGCGCACAATCATGTCAAGTGGTTTATTCTCATGCATGTTTTTTGCGCATGCATTCTTGTGCACACAAAATAATAGGATCTGCTCTATCTTTTGGCACATTTCGCAGCAAAGGCTCCATAGTAGCCTATGGGAGGTGCGTAAATACGCAAAAAAGACCAATATGCTGCGCAATTCTGTGAAAAAAAGAACGCACAACAATTACGCACATAAATACGCTAGTCTGAAGAAGCCCTATGCTCGCCTCAACCTAACGTATATGCGCAGTGAACATGGTTGATTTGTCTGTGTATCAGTGCATTGTACTGTACTTTTTTTGCTTGCAGGGCCAGTTCACATGGGCATGAGCTCCCCCTTTCCAGCCTTGATTTAAAAGGCAAATTACCCTAATGAAGTCTGGATGTGTTCTTTTTTCAGCGGTTTTGTGCAGCGTTTCAGGTATCCACTTGCACATTGCATGTTCATTAGCACAACTCCCATAGACTTCTATGGAGCCCTTTGGTTCGCGAAAATAGAGCAGGTCCTATTTTTTGCACACAACCGAAATGCATGCTAAAAAATCGTTAATGTGAAAGAACCTATTGACATAAACGGGCTCTATCCTCTGTGTATTGCACACTAATTCTGTGCAAATGTATGGCGCAAAAATCTCCGTGTGAAGCCGCTCTTAGAGCTCCGTCAGTCGAGCGTATTCACAAATATGTATGTTTCATTGTTTGATTTATGTGTATGTCTGATTTAAAAGGCTATTTAGCCCAATGAAGTCCAGATATGTTCACGGAATTGATATTGTGCGTGTAATATGCAACGGGATGCATATTTGTTCCCTCCCCTATAGACTTGTATGAGGTCCTTTGGTGCACAAATATGTAGGAAAATAGAGCATGTAAAAATTTTTTGTGTGCACCCCTGAAATGCGAAAACGTACACAAATATGTCTGTCTGAGGGTGAAGTCACACGAACGTATATCGGCTCGGTTTTTACGCCGAGCCGATATATGTTGTCCTCGTGTGCAGGGGGGGGGGGGAGGATGGAAGAGCCAGGAGCAGGAACTGAGCTCCCGCCCCCCTCTCTGCCTCCTCTCTGCCCCTCTGCACTATTTGCAATGGGGAGAGGTGGGACGGGGGCGGGGCTAATTCTCGGAACTTAGCCCCGCCCCGCCTCTTCCCATTGCAAATAGTGTAGAGGGGCGGAGAGGGGGACGGGAGCTCAGTTCCTTCTCCTGGCTCTTCCATCCCCCCCCCCCCCTCACACGAGGACAACGTATATCGGCTTGGCGTAAAAACCGAGCCGATATACGTTCATGTGACTTCACCCTGAAGCCGACTTCAAGGCTCCTTTGGATGGCCGTGTGCATAATTCACACACTTCAGTGCAGTGTATTTGCGTTATGAACAAGGCACTTACTGTACTCTTTGCGTACGCAGGGCTGGTCTCACATGCACGAGCAACACACTCCAGTAAATATGTTCAGTTGAAGAAGCGTTTCAGTGCAATGCATTTGTGCTATGAACGAGTCTTTTTTTATGTTTAGGTCTATTTTCTATCTTTTTGCATGTGCAAACAAGGCCAGAAGTTGTCACAATTGACCCTGCCAACTAAAATCAACCATAAATAGGTCACATCTGCTGCACTGCATCATTCTGTCGTGTTTCTTGTACTTTCTTGGTTTGTTGAGGTTGGAGACATGTCTTCTGATGAAGAGGATGTTCTTTTGACTTGGTTGTTATCTCGCCAATTTGGAGAATCACTTGAGATGCTGGAGAACGAGCCTAGAAGGAGGAGGAGGCTCTGGGTTCAACCTCTGGTGTTGCAGCGTGCCTGTAATGGGCATTTCCATACTCTTTACGCTGACTTGAGGAGCCATCCTGAGAAGTTCATCGCCTTCTATCATTTGTCGGTCCAGTTGTTTGATAAGAGGTCAAGGCGAGGGGAAGTACTCAGATGGAGTATGGTAACGTCTTGTTCTAGTAGGCCTCCATCTGTGCAGGGTAATAAAACAATCATCTGTCTTGTATGGTGGCTGACAGGCCTCGAATATTGTGGCTATCGCTATCTTCATAGGTTGCACTTCGTGCCTGGGCAAATCCCTAAAGTCAGGTGCCAAGCTGTGGCAGTAGAGGTCTACCTAACGTCTTTTCTCTTGGTTTGCAAGTAGTTCAGGAGATTTTGATCTACTTGCAGACTAGGAGTTGGAGTTACACATCATCCTCACTGACTTGGTACTGCTTTGTGGGTCATTGCAGCTGAGGTCAAGATCCCTGTGGCTCCAGCATGATGGGGCACGGAGAGGATCAAGTTCCTCGTCCGGGAAGTTTTTAGAGGACCTAATAGAAAAAAAAATACTGTAATTAAACAGGTCTTTACAGTGTTTGTTGCATTCTAGCTATCGTCTAAACAGGAGGCAGATATAAAAGTTAATGAAGACGGGTAAATATCAGTCTTCTCTTCATGGAGCAAACATGGAGGATGTAAAGCGCAAATAGTCTATGCAATTTCCAAAAGGTCGGAGGGCATTTACATTATGTTTGTATGATAATTTATTGGACACATGAAGGTTCACAATGGCTTAGCCTAGTGTCAGTAGCTTCACACAATGTTCAATCTTTTTCAACAGCAGAAGAGAAACCATACCAATGGGACATTTCAGTACTGACAACATAACTATTTGGCAAAAGTCTCCTGTTCATAGGGCAAATTATGATACATGGTGTTTTTTCAATGAAGCACAGTGTCCAAATGCCAATGTAAACACAGAAAACTAATACAAGTACGGGACCATGTCAACCACCGTTTGGAAAAATTGCAGCAGGCAGTTGTATCGGTAGGGTCTTTTGGTAAATCACTCTTGGGTGGGGGCCCATATTCACTGGGCAACTGGTCCCGCACTAAGTGCCAACGTATCTTGACATCAGTCCCTATATGTTCAAAAAACAAAAAATTGCTCAAATAAAAGGATGAATCGCATTTACTTTAATAATGAAAAGCACAGCCGACTGCAGGCAAGATGATCACTGTAAGCAATACCATTAAATAATGATTCTCAGTTATTCCAACAGTTGACATGAGGTTAGCCCGAAATAATCCATGTACAGGTGCATTGTACATATAATCTGTATACAGGTATATTGTACATATAGTCTGTATACAGGGGCATTGTACGGATGTTCATTTAACGTAAAAATGCACACAATATCTAGAAGCAAAATCACTGAAAAAGGGAATATACAGAAAAAAATCCCAGAAAGCAGCCATATACTGTACTTACCAATGTACTGAAATAATTGGCTGAGTGGTCATAAATTGCTGCACATTCAAGTGGAAGAATGTGTCAAGTAGGGTTACCACAAGGGTCTGTCCTAGGCCCAGTGGTGTTCAACATATTTATAAATGATCTGGAGGAGGGAATTGAGGGAAACTGATCAAATTTTCTGATAATATAAACCTAGGGGAGATGGCTAGCACTAGAGAAAAGAAGGAGAGGATTCAATAAGACCTAGACAAGCTTGAACAGTGGGCAGCGACTAACAGAATAGAATTTAACAAGGATAAATGCAAAGCCCTACATCTGGGCAAGAAAAATCAAAAAAGTACATACAGAATGGGAGGAATTTGGCTAAGCAGCAGCACATGTGAAAAAGAATTGGGTATACTAATACTGTAGATCATAGACTGAACATGAGTTAACAATGTGATGCAGCAACAAAAAAAGCTAACATAATTCTGAGGGTTTCTTCACATGGGCGTATTTTTTATTAGTATTTTGTGAGCCAGATCCAGGATTGGTATGTACAGAGAGAAAGTATAATGGAAAAATTTGCATTTCTTCTGTATTGTGGACCCGCTCCTGGTTTTGGCTCACAATACACTGATGAAGAATACGCCAGTGTGAATGAGCCGTGAGATGTATTATGAGAAGCATAGAAATAATTATGTGAGGTAATTATTCCCTCTATTCTTTTTTAGTCAGACCTCATCTGGAATACTATGTCTAGTTCTGGGCACACCACTTTAAAAAAAGCATAGACAAACTGGAGCAAGTTCAGAGAAGAGTTACCAAGATGGGGAGCGGTCTGCAAATCATGTCCTATGAAGAACTGTTAAAGGATCTGGGAATGTTTAGCTTGCAAAAAAGAAGGCTGAGAGAAGGCTTCATAGCTGTCTACAAATATCTGAAGGTCTGTCACAGTGCAGAGCGGTCAGCCCTATTCTCATTTGTACAAGGAAAGACTAGAAGCAATGGGATGCTACTGACAGGGAAGAGACATAGATTAGATATTGGACAGGGAGGGTGATGAATGAGTGGAACAGGTTACCACAGGACGTGGTGAGTTCTCCTACAATCGACGTGTTCAAACAAAGGTTGGACAGACATCTGTCTGGGATGATTCAGTGATCCTGCATTGGGCAGGGGGTTGGACCCGATGACCCTAGAGGTCCCTCCCAACTCTACCATTCTAGGATTCTAAAAGGGCAGGTAGAAGCACCCCATCCCTCAAGTAAGAGAGTAACAAACAAAAGTCCTGAACCGTTTAAGACCCGATATATCTTGGAGGGCAAGATGACCAGACTCAGACTCACAGAGGACAAGATGACCAGACTCAGACTCACGTATTTTGGCCATGTAATGCAAGCAGAGTCGCTAGAAAAATCTATAATGCTTGGATAGATCAGTCGCAAAGGAAGATCCGGCCGCCAAAGAAAACAATGGCTGATACTGTCAGAGCAGATACTGGCATGGATATCACACCGAAAAACATGGAGGAAGCTCGCCAAAGGTTTGAACGACTAAACGGCTAACAACAACCAGTTCTGTTTTACTTCAGTTTTTTTGACTGAAACAAGGATGCAGTAACCGCCCTAATACACCTTCGTCTACCGAATGGGGCGGCTGCCTAGGACTATCCTTGCACATGATAAAGCATTTCAAGGGTGTCAGGGCACATGGTACATGTAGTGCAAATAGCAGGTTTATAACCTATTAGTGATGCCATATTTTAGTCAAGCGGGCTGCATTGCACCTCATAGGTGTAAAGGAGCCCTAAGGGCAATCTCACATAGGTGTAAGCGCACATACATTTGCACTGCGTATTCGCAGAATAGGCATTGTGCATTTGTGTGTGTTTTACTGTAATTTTTGTGCGTGCAAATAACATACAACCATGCTCTCACTCATTGAAATGGGCAATTAAGTTAATTGATTCAATATATGCTATTGTCCTGCGCAAATGTGCAAGAAAATAGAGCATGCTGCATATTTTTGCACAAATGAAATGCACATGCAAAATATGCTTATATGAACGAACCCATTAAAATCAATGCTTTTTATTCACTGTGTATTGCATGTGCAAAGTTTGCGCATGCAAAATGCTACATAAATACATTTGTGTAACACAGACCTAAAACTGTGGCAAAATTCACGTCCTCAGGTATTCCATTGCTTTTAACCGGGAAGAATAGTGCAGTCTGCAGTGTTATTTTTCTATCCAAAAATGTAAACCTAATAAAATGGAAGCAAACCGAAGTCTTTCCGTTTGTTTTCCATTTTTTGAAACTCCACTGAAATCAATGTAGAAAAAAAACTTTCGTTTTTTTAGTTTAATTTAACTTTTTCTCTGCCAAAAACGGACCAGAGAGAAGGAACCCATGAACTTACCCTAACACCGGTGTGAAAGCAGCCCAAGATCAATGGTAAATATATTTCCTATCCTTGCAAGGTGAGAAAGAAGAATGCTACTCAGCAAGAAGACCCACTTTTCCGTATTATACAGGAAAACTACAGGTTTCATTAGGCTATGCACCAAATCACAGGCTACATGTTAGGGAAGGGATGGATAATTAGTAGGAATATATGATATGAATAAAACGCATAACTGTGAATCCAGCTTATAGCAGATATTTTAATACCAAGGTAATAACGTGATTAAACTGTGGTTGCCTGCGCTGTCCTCTAGTGGTTGTAACTGCCACTGCAGCTATTTTTTAGACCTGACGTTTCCCTGTTAATCCAGAAAGTGTAAACATCCAGGCTTACCCAGAAGTTAGTGGGGCCCCAGTTGTAGCCTTACATATCTAGGATTTCCTATTGAGGCGTACAAAAGTGTTTATCTGTCAAATACAGTACAAAGAAAACGGAAAGAAAATTGCACATGTTCCATCGGACTCCATACGAGGTATCAGCTGATGGGAGCAACCGCAGTGCTCACTGAACAGCAGGGATCCTGGGGGGCAAATCTCCACTGATCTGATAATGAGGGTCCTAAAGATAAATCACCAATATTAACCCCTTAGTGACAGAGCTTTTTTGCTTTTTTCCATTTTTGTTTTTTCCTACTCCCTTTTAAAAAATCGTAGCTCCTTTATTTATCCATCGAAGTCGCTGTATGAGGGCTTGTTTTTTGCGGGACGAGTTGTATTTTTCAATGGCACTATTTATTGTACCATATAATTTACTGAAAAACTTTTAAAAAATTCTTAGCGGAGAGAAATGGAAAAAAAAAAGACATTCCACCATCTTTCGGTGCGTCCTGTTTCTACGGCACACAGACTGCAACAAAAACACCCTGATATTTTTATTCTATGGGTCAGTACGACTACTACGATACCAAACTTATATAGTTTTTTTTTGCTGTAGTACTTGTATTTTGTTTTTAAGATATTTAATTTTTTTCAATTATTTTCTGCGGTCATTTTGTGCGCGCGATAACTTTTTTATTTTTCTGTCGATGTAGTTGTGCAAGGGCTCAATTTTTGCGGGATGTCCTGAAGTTTCCAATAGTATCAATTTGGAATACATACAGCTTTTTGATAGCTTTTTATTGCATTTTTTCTGGAAGACAGGGTAACTAAAAAAGTGTATTTCTGGCGTTCTTTATTTTTTTTTTCGGACGACGTTCACCGTGCAAGAAAAATAATGCACTACTTTGATAGATCGGACTTTTACGGACGCGGCGATACCAAATACATATTTTTTAATTTATTTAGATTTTTTAATAATAGATATGGCAAAAGGGGGGTGATTTAAACTTTTATAACTTTTTTTTTTTTACAATTTAAAAAACTTTATTGATCTTTTTTCTTACTTTACTTTGAAGTCCCCCTGGGGGACTTTAACATGCGATGCTTTGATCACTCCTGCAGTATGACGTAATGCTATAGCATTACGTCATACTGCTTTTTTACAGGCAGTCTATCAAGCCACCCTGTGTGGAGGGCTTGATAGGCAGTCGGGTAAGGCAGCCCTGGGGCCATTCATTAGGCCCCCGGCTGCCATGACATCTGCACGGCTCCCCTGATCTCACCACGGGGGGGGGGGGGCGTGCGGGACCCCCAAACAGCGTTCGGGGGATTTAAATGCCGCTGTCAGAATTGACAGCGGCATTTAAAGGGTTAATAGTCGCGATCGGCCGAATGGCCGAGTGCGGCTATTGCCCGCGGGTGTCAGCTGTAATAAACAGCTGACGCCCGCGCTGTATGGAGGGAGATAGCGGCGTTACCTCCCTCCATACACAGGACGTAGTTTTACGATAGCGCCGTTACTAAGGGGTTAAAGTCTTAGTCTGGCCTAAGGCCTCTCTCATGCAGGCGTTATTGTATAGCATTTAGCCAAAACTGCTGCACTAAGCTTCCATTCATTTCAATGGGGCTTCTCAGAGGAGCATTTTAGCACAGCGTTTTTTAATGCGCGCTAAAATGAGCACTCTATGTTCTATATTCAGCATTGCAGAACGTTTTTGATGCCCCGCATCGCCCACTGAAATGAATGGGGTGTGTTAGAAACGCTGTAAAACGCTGCTACTATACCAGAGGGAGGGGGGGAAATGGTGACATCATCAGCTTGCTTTGTTTGCATTGTTACTGCATGAAATATGCAGTAAACACGCAGGCAAGCACAAAAACGATTTAAAAAAACGTTGCTCTCAGCACTGTAAGGGCGACTACTCACTAGCGTTTTTTTTACTGCGAAATTCGCAGCGTTTTTTTTTTCTGCAGGGGTCTTTGGGCTATGGGACATGTAAAGCTAAAATCGCGATCACGCAAAATCACGATATCGCGGTAAATCGCGATTTTGCGCGATCGCGTTTTTAACATTACAAGTCCCATAGACCCCTGCAGAAAAAAATGCTGTGAATTTTGCAGTGAAAAAAAACGATAGTGGGTAGTCACCCTTAGGGCGCCTACCCACTGGCGTTGCCGATTTTCGTGCGTGAAAAACGCAGTGCCTACCCACTGGCGATTTTTTTTTCCTGCGATGCTAAATTGCGTTTTGCGTTTTTTCTGAAGAACAATTAGTATAGAATGTGTTCTTGTCCATTTGGGGTTTTTTTTTCTCGTTTCGTTGCAATTTTTCACATAGGAACTGTCAGTTGCATATGTCTCCTTATTTTTCTCTTAATGCACCCATGATTGTCAATGGAAATTAATGAAAAACGCCGCGAAAAAGGCGCGGAAACCGTGCAGAAAACGCGCAAAAAATGCTGCGCTTTTCACGCACGAAAATCGGCAACGCCAGTGGGTAGGCGCCCCTAGGCTGGGTTTACATGAGACGGAATTGACGCAGACCATCCGTGCGGCAATTCCGCCCGCAGCTCCTAATCCCGGGATTAGCCAGCCATGTGGACGAGATTTAGCAAAAGATTATTTGATCATGAGTCCAATCATTTTTCTTCTGGCCTGCGACTGCTCCAACCCTGAAGGTGATATTGGTGAGCTGTGGAGTAACAGATATATTTTTCCCTTAGTTTGCTGCCAGTGAATAAGAAGCCTATTCTTTACATTCAGAAGTCGTAAACTTTTAGGGACCTTTCACATAGGTGGAATGTTTCTGCATTCTACACCACTAATGGCACCAAGATCTCCAAGTCTCATTGCAGATTTTGATGCACAATTGCCAGCAGAAGTAAGGCATCTTCATTTCGCATCAAAATCCACATCAAGCAATGCAGATTTTGGTGCAGAATTTACCGCGAAGTGGAATAATTCTACCCATGAGAAAGGGCCCTTACATAGCTAGTCCTGCTTACAGTTGTATCCAGTCTAGACAATGCTCATCACTCCAGACTAATACATTGTTGGAAACTAGCAGAGAGGTCTGAGAAGCTGATGATGATGTATTCAGTTAGGGCAAAAACATATGGGCGCATGCATTAATACACTCGCCGCTACGGAGCGTATTAGCGCATGAACCAGTTTTTTTTTTTTGACTATTCAAACCCCGTACTATTGCGCGTAAGTTTGAAAAAAAAATGCCCTATCTTTTTTCGCCCGTACTATTAGGCCTGTTTCACACGGGCGACAAAGTCACACAAGTTTCTCGGGTTGCGATAATGCTACCTAGCGCATGTATGTGAAGTCCGTGCTTTCCTATGGCTTCCTTTACATTTGCAATGTTTTGGAGCATGCAACATTGTGAGTCAAAAACCTTGTGGGTTTCACGATATACCCACGACTTGCAATCCTTTGTAGCCAATATTTCCCTATGGAGCCCTCCTCTCTGTTGCATTGCATCACAAGAAAACGCGATTTTCGTGCGATGTGATGCAACTTTGGCAGTAGGAAATCCTACTGTCAAAGCCCTAAACTAAGCCCTAGCTGTAGAAAAAAATTTAAAAAAATACATACGTCACCTAGGAAACGCTGTCAGCTCCGTTGCGTCCTCTACCCAGTGTCCCGCAATTGTCTTCAGGCATGTCTTCTGGCCGGGGATTGAAAATTCACCGCCTCCAGGAAGCACTGCCTCTGATTGACTGAGAGCCATAGCACTCAGCCAATCAGAGACAGCGCTTGATGAGCCAATCACAGCCATTCACTTCAATAATAACTATGTATAGCTATATCAGGGGACAATACAGAGATGTCTCCCATGATCTATTTATAACCAGGAAAGTAACAAGGAGGTGCTCTAATAACTATGTATAGATATATCAGGGGACAATACAGAGATCTCGTCCACTATCTATTTATACCCAGGACTGTAACAAGGGTGCGCTCTAATAACTATGTATAGATATATCAGGGGTCAACCCAGAGATCTCTCCTATCATCATCTATTTATACTCAGGACTGTAACAAAAGGGCGCTCTAATAACTATGCATAAATATATCTGGGGACAATACAGAGATTTCGGACGCATTTTTCCGTGGCAAATCCGCCCAGTGTGAACCCAGTCTAATGGTTTCATGTCACCGTCAACCCCTGCCATCTTGAGCCCCGCTGTCTCCCCGGCTGAA
Organism: Eleutherodactylus coqui; assembly: GCF_035609145.1. Classification (NCBI taxonomy): domain Eukaryota; kingdom Metazoa; phylum Chordata; class Amphibia; order Anura; family Eleutherodactylidae; genus Eleutherodactylus; species Eleutherodactylus coqui. The sequence continues at coordinate 146,445,817 of NC_089839.1, forward strand.
GATCTGGTTCTGGGTCGCTGTAAATGCCTCTGATTATAACAACACTTTAAGTGCTTCTTAAAATCACCATGATTTTGCTGCTTTTTATTTCAATGGTTTTGTTTCCATTAGCGGGATTCTCGTGCGATATTACTATGCACAAGAAAAGATAGGACTTGCCCTATCTTTCTCACACATAGTTTTTCTATGTGCAAGAAAAGATAGGGCAGGACTTACCTTCCTGCTTTTTATTTTAATCCTTTCCAATCCACTGCCTGACCTCTAAAGTCATTATGATTTAAGGCTGTACAGCTCCGATGTTGGAAGACGTCCGTCGGGCTCTCTTATTGTATATTGCCAGCCTCTCTGGTGTTGGAGCCTATCCAGCGTGTCATCTCATGCAGTACTGGCTTTAGCCAGCATATAGCGCTGTTATATAACAGCAGAAAAAGAGTAAGCATCCTAGGAAAACCAGGATACAAATTGGATTAGAAAGAACCAGGATACAAATTGGATTAGAAAGGGTTAATTCCACGCTCTATGGCATAGAGTTTGAATAGCCAAATAAGGCACTGGTTCATGCACAAATACGTTCCGTAACGCTGAGGGTATTTGCACATGCGCCCATCTGTTTAAGCCATATGGCTCCAACCCACATGCAATAGGTTTTCTTGCGATGCGAGAGTGAGTGAAAACGCATGATTATGAAACCAATGATTTTCAATGGTTTCATACTCATTTGTATTGTGTGCACTCAAGCCTTGCAGCTCCAAGCAAAACCTGTGCTATCACCCATCATTTTCAATGGGGCTAGCGGCAGCATAGGGAGTACATCGTGCTCCCCTAACACAGCTGTCACAGCTGTGGCAGAGGTCCCAATGCTATCCCATTGCTTTCAATGGGCCCAGCACTGCTGCAGCCCCATTTAAAGCAATGTGTTGCAGGCAACCCCCGCAGCGATAATTTTTGAGGAGGGGCTTGAAATATAAGCCCTTCCCTGAAAATCATGCCTAACTGTAAAAAAAAAAAATTACTCATCTAGAAGAGTCATCCCCCTCTTCTCTCCCACCCCAGCAGTCATCTTCTGTCTTCTGGAGGCTGGGGATTGAAAAATCTCAGTTCCCAGAAAGCACTGCCTCTGATTGGCTAAGCGCTCAGCCAATCACAGGCAGCCCCCAGCTGTCATTGAATGACAGCTGAGCACCTCCTAGAAAAATGTTAGCCAATCACAATCAGTGCTCAGCCAATCACAGGCAGTGCTCAGCTGTCATTCAATGACAGCTGGGCGATGCCTGTGATTGGCTGAGCGCTGTGATCAATCACAGGCAGCGCTCAGCTGTTATTGAACAACAGCTGGGCGCTGCCTGTGATTGGACGAGCGCTCAGCCAATCACAGGCAGCGCTTTCTGGAGGCAGGGATTTTTTCTTTTGGCAGCTTGACAAAGGCCCCCGTGGGGGCTGAAACGGCACGTGTATTTTTTACGTATTGAAGCATTAAAGGAGCATCCTTGGATGTATATATAAAGAAATAGCCTGGCTATGCTGCTCATCTCTTTACTCTCTGGCATGTACTGAGAACTCTGTTGTCAGGCCCTGTTTTGTGAGCTTTGCATGCAACGTTGCACCTTGCATTATTGGTGTGCTTTATGTGAGTGCTGCTGCTATCTTTTTACTTTATTAGGACTAATTAAAGATGGACTTTGTTATAGAAATGTACTCTGCTTAGAAAATAGTAAAACAGACGATAAAGAGTTTATTTGATCTTCTATGCATATATTTAACTATAAAAGCCTTAACTAAGCTTAGGAATGCTTATAGATTACCAATTTGCAATCCCAGAAACAGCAAATAGTGTGTGACTAGAGAAGAGTTTTGTCCACAGACCAATGTCACTTCACAAGCTAAGTATTAGTAACCAATTGTAGAGAACTGTAACAAGTTATGCATATGTATGAGGCAGGTGTCTTCTAGCCTAAATTCCAATGTAGTTCTCCAAAAGGACTATAAATACTTTGGTTTGTTAACAAATAAACAGAATCACTAGCAATTTACACAAATGCTGTGTGACTTGTATTTCTCGGAGCAGCTTGTACTTAACTCTGATTTGGAACACAAAAATATACCTGTAGCTCTCTTTGCGCTCACACTATGCGTTGTAGGATTATTGTAAGGACGATGCAACTTATGTCCAAGATTCTCGTGTGCAACTTGCATTGCATAGCACATGGACACTCTGTGTGCTGTCCGATGTGCAAAATACTGCACATTACATCTCCTATTCTCATGCAAGAATGAATGAATGGGTTATTTTACTGTGCGAGTTCTGTCCATATCACAATTAGACAGAACTCATGTGGGGATATCACACATGTGAATAAGTCCTACAGTGAATATTTGCTATGAAGGGGCAATATTTGCTATCAAGAGACACTATTATCAATAAATGGGCATAAGGGTTATTGTGAGGTGGCACAAAGAAAATTTTTATTACTGTTTAAGGCAGAAACGGGTTTTACAATACCGTTTTTCTGCCAGAAAACAGTAATAACCCCCTTTTTGCACAAACACAATAAAAATGCTTAAGGGCGGAGGTGGAGCTAAGTTCCGCCCGCCCCTCCCATTGCAAATAGTGTCGAGGGGCAGAGAGGGGAGGCAGGAGCTCCTCTCCCTGCAGAAAGGGACACCGATATACGGATGTGTGAATAAGCCCTTACTCAGAAGGCCAGAGAAAGCTGCTGAAGACAGACAGGAGCTTCCAGCACTCGGAAATGCACATGAGCAACACAGTGCAGTGCTTCCACTCCTGCCCTCCCATCATGCACTGCTCACAGGATGTTGGAGGCTATGGGCAGGGGAGGAAGTAGCAATTGTAGACAAGATGTGGCATAGACAGAAAATGAAGAAAGTAGATAGATCAGGTGCAGTGGCCTATTACAGAATGACTTATTGTGACGATATACAATAGATTTTAAAATTTTTGGCTTTGCCTGGAAAACCCCTTAAATAGGACAGCAACAGGCCAAGAACTTGGAAGCAGCAGGATGGGGAGTCTGTGTAGGTAGGTAATAAGAGGGGGATACTGGAAAACTCAGAAGTCAAAGATGTGTGGGCAGCAAACTCTGGTGAATGATTTCAGTCAGAGAAGATGTCACCTGAGTCATTGGATATACAGCACTGTGCAATAGTTTTAGGCAGGCGTGGAAAAAATGCTACAAAGTAAGAATGTTTTCAAAAATAGAAGTTTTAATAGTTTATTTTTGTCAATTGACAAAATGCAAAGAAGATGAACAAAAGAGAAATGTAAACTGAATCAATATTTAGTGTAACAGCCCTTTGCCTTCAAAGCATCAATTCTTCTAGGTACACTTACACTCAGTTTTTGAAGGAACTTGACACGGAGGTTGTCCCACACATCTTGGAGAACTAACCACAGGTCTTCTGTGGATGTTGGCTTGCTCCGATCCTTCTGTCTCTTCATGTAATGCCAGTTTGGTTGTTGAGATCAGGTCTCTGTGGGGCCATATCATCACTTCCAGGACTCCTTGTTCTTCTTTGGCATTTTTGGGGTCATTGTGCTGCTTCAGAATAAATTTGGAGCCAATTAGACACCTCCTGGATCAAAAGGTCATTGCCCCAGACCTCTCATTGAAATCAACGAGAGCGTTGCCTGCAGTTACAAGCTCTGGCCATTACACAGAGGTCGGCATGGAGACTTCCACTGCTTCAGCTCCGACCTCTGTGTTTGCGTTGCTGACAGCAAGTGCCCACTCAGCTGATCAGTTGGGGTCCCAAGCTGATCAACTATTGATGACCATTCCTGAGAATAGGTCATCAGTAGCATTCTCTCTGGAAAACACCTTTAATGCTCTCTCTCTGACTCCTAGCAGATGACGGCGCTCGGGAGCGTGTGCATCATCTAATTTCCTCCCCTGCACCCCCCTCTCTGGTTTCTTCTATTCTGAGGCACCAGAGTGCTGGAGAAAAGGGACGAAAATAGAAGATGCACATAATGCTGTGTGCCGTGATCTGTAAAGAGTCATTAATTAGCTGAGAACTGTGCAGTTGGTGAGCACAAAGAAATTTGTGGAGGCACAAAGGGAAACAAATGTGGAGGCATAACAGGATCTAACTACTTTAGAGGCACAAAGAGGAAATTATAGTGGAAACATAAAGTAGGCATTACTATGGGGGCATCATTACTGTGGGGACATAAAGGGGGCTGTCTGCTTTAGAGGGTCAAAGGGGGCATTATAGTGATCCTATAAGTGTATGTTCATACGTAGTATATTTTGTTGCAGATCCACACGAAAATCCACAGCATATTTTGCACTACAGATTTTGATGTGGATATTGACAGGGTTTGCATTTGAAGTGATAAAGTCTTCAACAGATCTGCGTCAAAATCTTCAAAATCCACACCAAGAACTTCTTCCAGCTATGACTTGTGCATGCACAAGTGGCAACAGATATTTTGTGTTCCTCGCTTTTCCAACAGCTTTTCTACCATGTCTCCACGTACACAAATCCTCCATCTCGCAGCTACCCCCAATTCTATATACTGTAGTACAACCCACTGGGATTCTGTCCAGCTGGGCAGATTGCTAGCCCAAGCCTACATGTGGTGCCCAAAAAAAGTCAACTCAGGTGCACCGCCATACAGCTCCATGCATACAGTGCTGCAGAGTGTACGAACCCTTACAGTTGGAAAGTACACTGATCCTAAAAAGCACAAACATATATTAATTTGCATTGTATATTGCATGCAGTGGACCGAACCCAACCAATAAAACCCAAGAAGTGATATTACCATGTATGTGGGGGCAATGTTATCTGCAAGCATTTCCAGTAGTAACATTTTTAGAAATCAGGGAAAAAATCTGAAGAAACAGACATAACATAAACACATTTTAATGACGAGTACGAAGAAGTGTTGTAAGAAGAGCAGGCATATCAGGAAATACTTAACGAATCAATAGGAGACGAGAAAAAAAGAGCAACAGAAATTGTTAATTGGTTAACTGTACAATAAACCTCAGAATGACTGTGACTCGGTGTAAACAGAACTGGGCCTTGCTGGGACCTCGAAAATAAGTATGGGTGGGATGTAGGGGACAGTGAGATGGAAGGAATGCAAGAAGGGGCATTGTATGGGGGGAGAGGGAGGGCAGGGGTGCTTGTGAGGCTAAATTAAATTCAATGAGGTCACATGCTCAGCCTGCTTTCATCTGTTTTTCGGTTCCCCCTTTTTAAAGAACAAGGAAAACCATTCATGGTCCGGCATCTGAGTTGGCGGGGACACAAGGCCCCCGGCTCCTTCCCCTTGCTTCTTAACAGCGATGTTCTCATTGTCAGAACCAAGAAGGAAATAAATATGGAAAAAAAGAAATATGTAGCGCATGATTCCATGGGTGATTCATACATAGCCCTGCAGGGGGAGGACAAATGGAGGGGAGCCAGGAATAATTGTTCATCTTTACAGAGGTCAGAGCTGTGGTATAGTTATGAAATAGCTATGCATTGACATGTGAACCCCAGATCACCACCTGCATGTGTGTCATTAGGTTGTTATCACCAGACATTCAGATTTTGCTGCATTTTTGTCATTGTGGTCAAGTTGATTTCCATACTGGGGACCATAAAACCATTGTTTCTCCAGAATGTTCTGTTTTGGTCCATTTATGGCATAAGTTTGGCTAATGAATCTCTATAGGCATAATAGATATATAATGTACTGTACGTTGGGAGAATTTCCCATATAAGGGTGCCTACCCACTACAGTTCTTTTTCACTGCGGAATTTGCAGCATTTTTTTTTCTCAAGGTGTCTATGGGACTTATTAATGTTAAAATCACGACGCGATTTTGCCGCATTGCGATTTTAACATTAACAAGTCCCATAGACACCTGGAGAAAAAAATGATGCGAATTTCGCAGTGAAAACGTAACAGTAGTGGGTAGGCACCCTAAAGCCCAAATATAGCTACCCTAACTTAGGCAAACCCTCCTTTACCCCAAGGAAATTATCATATTAAGTGATCAATATAGTCAGTGTTACGCTACTGAGCACTGGGCCCACACGAATGTTACCAAGGATAGGGAACACCAGGTGAAACAACCACCAATTAACGCCTCTCCCTATCTTCTACAAAGGAAGATGACCAATGACTTACCTGAACGGGGACATCACCCCAGTAGGAGGCAGCCGAGCGATCTTTGGATCTGGGCCCTTAATGCCCCTAGAAACCTACGCACCCAGGCTGGGACACATACACATGCCACCACCGACAGGGAAAACTGGAAACGATAAAAAGACACACTGAGCCAAAATCACACCATACAGCAGTCAATTTGCAAACACTAGTAGCAGATGTTAATGCCATAAATGCCAGGTATTTGTTGACATTTTGGTCAAAATATGGAAGCTAGTGGTCCACCTCACGGCTACCGGCAATACTGCTAGTCCCTACACTAACCAGGAGTCCAGCGACATAACCAAACAAAACCACAAGACACAAACCTTTCTTGTAGCCTCCACACATAGAACCTGCTCACACCACAGAGATAGAGAAGTGAGAACAGAGAAAGCTGACCACAGGCACACATGGGAAGACAGCTGATCACACCCACACCTGGGAAGACAGCTTTTATGTGTACTGACCTAGAGTGATTGGCTGACTGGAGACACACACAGCCCGCACAATTCCCCACGCCTGAGCAGGAAAGCTCCAGAGAAGCTGCAGTACCACAGATCTTTGTTGAGCTTGATAAAGACCATGTCCTGTGGTCGAAACGTTGTTTTTACTGGTGGATATAATAAAGATACATCAGAGGATGTGAAGTTTTAACCATGAAGATTCCAGTGTGCTCAATCAATTTCTTCTATGATAAGTATTATTGGATTCCCATTGAGGTCAGAATCCTAATATGAGCGTGCACCTTTTTAGCTTACCCAAATTTGCTTTGGTTTTTGGCTGTGCTGCTGGATACTGTTTTTGCTAGAGACGTGACAATCAGTCAGGAGATGTAAATGTTTGCAAATATGTGAGAGATATCTGCATTGGCTGTTAGGACTTTCAAAGCATTAAAAGGGTTGTCAAGTCATAAACTACTGATGGCCTCTTCTCAGGATAGGTAATGAATATTACATTAGTGGGGATCTGTTGCAAGGGATTCACACTGATCAGCTGCTCATGGAGCGACTGTGCTTGTGTACTGATCTGATTTTTGCAGGAAGCAGACAGCTCTGTTCTGACTGCAGTGGCCAGGCTTGGTATTGCATGCCAAGTTCCTTTTGAAATTGATGGACCAATAACAGTTTACAACTGGGCAACCCCTTTAATCATAATACCTAAGCATAGATTGAATTCATCATCTTTCTCCCACCTCACTCAACACCCCCACGACAACTATCAATCACAATCAATGGCTCCGTACTTTCACCAGTCCCACAAATCCGCTATTTCAGTAGAACATTTCATTCTGACCTGTCCTTCAAACCGTACATACAAACCTTCACCACCTCCAACTCAAAAATATCTCTCGAATATGCTCTTTCCTTAACCTCAAGTCAACAATAATGCCACTGCTTGCCATCATCATCTCCCACCTAGACAACCGCAACATCACCCTCCAATGCCTTCCATCCAACAATTTTGCTCCTGCCAATCCATCCTCGACTTGTGCACCTCCCACCTCTGCCAATCCCTTCACTCCCTACCCATTATCCTGAGAATTCAGTTCTATATCAATGACATACAATGCAGCCGACAACCTGCCCCCTCCATACATCTATGACCTAATATCCGGATACCTAACCAAATGTAATTTCTGGTACTCACAGAGCCTCCTTCTTTGATCTTCTCTAATCTGCTCCTCACACAACTGTCTTCAAAACCCATCTCTTCAGAAAAGCCTACTGTAGGATCTACAATAGCCCCACTGCAACCATTCTATGAGCAGCTTTTACCCTCATCCACTCTGTCCTTCCCCTCTCCAACATAATCTACCGGTATCGCTGTTAGAGACTCTGTATCATTTTTTACCAAAGAAATCGCTAAAAGCACTTTGAGCGGTAGGGGAGCCCAGGGTGCCAGTGCGGTTCACCTTTAGAATGCAGGGCAACCCGCTGGATTAAAATATGGCATCATTAATGGGTTGTAAGTCTGCATGGTGCACTACACGTATCATGTGGCCTCACACCCTATATGTGCCCTCTTTGTGTGGAAGAATATACTGTCCCCCACTTGCGAACAGGTTCCGTTCCAGGAACCTGTTCGCAAGTACATTTGTTCGTATGTTCGAACAAATGTTTGTATGGAGCAGGATCGCCAGTGGATCCCGCTCCATACAACGTCGGGTGCTGGCTTTTCTTACAGCGGACACTCGGCGGCAGCAGTTCTGACGAGCCGCGCCGCTCGTCGGAACTGTTAACACTTTAAATACCGCTGACAGAGCGGTATTTAAAGTGTTAACAGTTCCGATGAGTGACGTGGCTTGTTAGAACTGCTGCCGCCGGGTTCCGGCTGTAAGAAACAGCCGGCACCCGACAATCAGGGCGCCCGTACAGTGTCCCACGATAAGATCGCAAGACACTGTGCGGTTGCTTGATAGCCGGGGGCCTTCTGAAAGGCCCCAGGGCTGCCTATGCAGAGTGCCCATTAAGCGCACGGCTTGATAGGCGCTTTGCATAGGCAGCCCTAAAGGCCCTTAAGAAGGCCCTCGGCTGTCTAGCAACCGCACAGTGTCCAGCGATCTGACTGGACAAGCTTCTCAGGCTTGACAGAAGCCTGTCCGGTCCCTGCACAGTATGATGTAATGCCATAGCATTACATCATACTGTGCAGGACAGATAGTTCGTATCTTGCGAACTTCGTAACTCGAACGTTCGCAAGTCGGGGACTATCTGTATAAGCAGGGTGTGTGAGTGGTTGTTCATCAGTACATTCACCTATGCAATTGCCCCTACATATAGCAGTCTGCTGTCTGTATGTTTGGGTTGTAATGTTTTTAACTGCCCTCATGTATCAATATATCAGTAAGTATACGGCCGCCTTCAGTGATTTTTCTTGTTTGTCTATGTTACCCTTTTCTGTGATTTTGATTGATGTTAGTATTGCAGTATACTGCGTTCCAACAGACAACTGTAACTGTACGCCCTGAGGCATGAAGTGGTTAAATAATAAGCTATTATAACATTTAGGGTATTACGCACACAGCGTTTTTTTGGAACGCCACTGCATTTTTTGATACTATTTTTTAAGACCAAAGTCAGGAGTGGATTCATTAGGAAGCAGTATAAAGGCCCATTTACACGGAGCGATGATCGCTCAAACGACAGTTTGAGTGACAGCTTTGAGCGATCGTTTTGTATAAACTATTAAGTAGCTACTCAGCTACTTAATAGCAATTTAGTGTGCAAATGAAGCCTTAGCTGAAAGCAGGTAATAGCCCAAGGGCTATTATCTGCTTTCAGATCCTTTGTTCCCCAAGGGGAAACAATGCTATCAGTACTACCCATGGAGAACTGCTGATGAGGCTGCACAACGATTTTTCGGTCGGCTTGAATGTATCGATCAGCTAGTAGTGCACGAAAAGTGCACGATGGCCGCACATTTAGACGCCAGGATGATCGCTCAAACGATCGCTGTTTAGAGATTTTTGAGCGATCATCGCTCCATGTAAATGGGACTTAAGTCCTTCCTTTATCTTATTTATCATGGTTGTTTGGTTTCTCCATGTCATTTGATCATCCCTGTACAAATATCCAAACTAAAATTTGTACTTTGTGTTTGCAGATGGTTGCTAGCTAGAGTAAATGGTACAACTCTTTCCTGTACGCTGAGAATCCTCTATAGTAGCCTGAGCAAAGTTAGGGCTTCTTCACACGACCGTATCTGTGCATGTTTGGCGGACGTAAAATATACGCGCACAAAACACAGACAATAGAGCCCATTGATTTCAATGGGTTCATTCTCATGAACGTGTTTTACACACGCATTTAGTGCACTCTCAAAGAAAATAGGTCCTGCTCTATTTTTCAGCATATTTGCGCACCAAGGGCCCTAAAAAAGTCTATGGGAGGTGTGCAAATGTGCAATACACTGTATTAACACACGAGAAACTATTGGACTTTCCCTATCTTTTTTCGCATGTAGTTTTTTACCGTGCGAGAAAAGATAGGGCAGGACCTATCTGCCTGCTTTTTTTTACGCGTGCAATAGCGCAAAATTTGAACGGTAAAAAAAAGAATTTTGCGTTGTTCATACTCAAATATGCTCTATAGCAGGGAGCATATTTGCACATGCGCCGGTGTGTTTAAGCCCTGAAAGACCCAGCCAATCCATGTATTACACGGTCAGCCAATCATCTGATCGCTACTGCTGCAAAATATATATATGCCCCTCTGCAGCATCTCCTGGCAATAACATCTTAGCACTGGAGGGGGGGGGGGGGGGGAGGCGGCTTCCCAAGCTAAATCCATAGGTATCAGCCTGTGCCAGTACTTAATCAGCTTTCAATTATACTTTCTGTTTTAATTTATCACTATTTTCAAGATGTCTATCAGTAGCAGAAAAACTGGGTAGAGCACCAATGGAGGGAGAGAAATACGGACAAGAAGCAAAACGCAATTGCGTAGTAGTTTAAAAAGGCCTTATGAGGACAGCACAAATAGGTGCTAACAGACTAGTATGCTGTCAACCTTAAGCTTCATTCACACAAGCGCATAAACGGCGACCAATATACACAACCATCTAAGCCATTGGTTTCCAATTCATCTGTTGACATGGGCGAATATATGGCGTGTAAAAACGTTGAACCGTGAAAGATTGAACATGCGCGACCAATCTTTTGCCTGGTATACGGTGGTGGCTCCCATAGACTCCTATGAGAGCTGAACAAAGAAAGGGAAAGCTGACAGGGGCCTCTATATAGGCATTGAAAGGCACCTCAAGGATTTTTGCAGAGCGAGGGTTTTCCAGGGTGCAGCATATTTTTTCGCTAAAAACGTTGCTCCCAGTCGTGTGATTGGGTGAGAAAACGCTGGCCGTGATCGCAGAAAAACATCCATTCATGAAAATGGGGATCAACAAAAGCACAAACCGAGGAATTTAAGAAGGGCTGTGTAGTAGTTTTCTTTCATCAAAAAATGTGGAAGTTTGCTAAAAAATCTGAAACGTTTTGCTACTTTACCCTTTTCGCGCTACCTTTTCAAAAGTGAAGAGAAAAAAGTGCAGAGCTATCTTTGTTTACGGTTTTTAGACATACGTAAGAATTGGGACTTTTTTAAAAGTTGCAATTTTTTTTCACAATTTCAGTCCATTCGGTTGGGGATGTAAAAAGTAACTCCACACCTCAAGGCATATTCAAAAGTGCAACTAATTTATCATCAGCATGTGAGACTGTAATAAATTTGTCGCAAATAATGGCAATCTGACCTCCAGCAAAACTAACGAATGAATGATTGATGAAGCTTTATTTTTATTAGGCACAGCGACCTTTTGAAAGAAAAAGTTTCGATTTGGCTTAGTTATAATTTTGAGTGAATGGATCAATTGGCCTGCTTCATTGTTAGACCTCATAGCTGATTGCTGATTATTAGTTATTAATCTTATAAATTCACCAAGTGTGAATCTCATTAATGCATCTAAATGTCCAGTGAATCAGGCGAAGACTTTGCTCACCTCTAGTCCCAGTACACAACAAATGGTGTAAACCTTGTCATATTTAATTTAAATGCTCCTAGATCAAATAGTACAGAAAGAAGTCCCATGCTGCGATTTTGCGCACGGTTTTAAGTGCAGAAAATCAGCTGTGGAAACCGCAACCATTAAAACTCATTGGTTTCAATGGGATCTCTCACATTTTTATGCCAGCATTTCCATTGGGCGAGAAACTACGCAACATGTTCTAATTTTCTGTGCATTTGCGCACCCAAGACCCCATTGGAGGCTGCGGGATGTGCAGATGTGCTCTTGTCTCTAAAGAAATCACGCTCTAAATGGTACTATTTCGCACCATTAATCGATAACACCTACAGCTAAGTCGGCTGGCCCACCTACTGTGTAGGCAGTCCTGCCTACTAATTAGGCTGCCCCACCTTTAGAAACATGGCGCGGTTGTCCCGCACTGATGTGAACAGGCCCAGCAGTGCATAAAAGTACAGTAAAGGAGCATGGTTACTTTCGCAAGAGGACAGGATCGGGCTCCATTCAGAGCGCAATTACGCCATGCTCTCGTGAGCGCAATAACGTCTGCAGGAGGCCTTAAAGCTTTGACACAGTGAACATATGTGCAAATACGTTCGCCCCAATGAAGCATATTTGCGCATGAGCAAGGTTTGGAGATGGCAATAATCAGATTGTACCGTGCTTGTCAGCGCATAGTAAGGTAATTTTTGCACTCGCAATGCAAGTTCAATGAGCGTGATACTCCTTTCCGTGAAACAGAATGACTAGGTTAAAGCCTAATAAGGATCGGCTGTCTTCTTTTCCCTTAGTTGTCCACAGGGTCACACCCTCCCCCTTGATTTTTTTAACCTGCCATAGACTTCTATGGTAGCTTTTTGAATAAAACGGAGAAAGATAGGACAAGTCCTATCTTTTCTCACGCGCAGGAATTGCTCGCAAGAAAAACGCTCATGAGAAGGAACCCATTGAAATCAATGGGTTCGATTTATTGCATTTTATGGGCATGAAGTTCACACTCACAAAAAATGTGCCCAAACTCGTTCCCCTGTTTAGGCCCTTAGTTACTCATAATTTCTGAGCGGTCCAAACCTATGGTGATGATTAATATTTAACATTTTGTCATTACTTTAATGATCTCATTTTTATACTAGTCCTGGAACTATCTTTTGGGCCAGAATACGTTGGCTGCTGCATAGGCTCCTATGAAAGCCCATGACAGTGTCCGGAGGTGGGAGAGAGTTTAACAGCATGGCCGCTAAACACCCTCCATCTGCTCTCCTTCCCCCGTGCAGGCTCACCTCTACTCTCCTCCCCGCTGACTCTTTGCAATGGGAGGGGGCAGGGTGGGGTGGAGCTAAGCACGGGTCCTTCCCACCTCCTCCCATTGCTGGCTTGGACAAGGGGCGGGATGTGGGTGGAGCTAAGCTCCCGCCTTCTCACCGCCCCTTGTCCATAGCCATCAATGGGAGGAGGCGGGATGGGCCAGCGTTTAGCTCTACCCCCATCCTGCCCCCTCCCATTGCAAAGAGCCAGTGAGGAGGAGAGCAGAAGTGAGCCTTTGATGGGGAGGGAGGGGAAGGGGCGACGGTATGATGATCTCTGCGTATATGCCCGTTCCCCAGTTTAATCTCACCCAACGTAGCGTATATCAGCCGGATGTTTTCACGGCCGGCCGATATACGCTCGTGGGAAAGAGACCTTAGATTGCAAGCATGTATTCTTCAGCGATACGTTCAATTATATGACAAAAAGATCAGTACAAAGTAAGGCTTCATTCACATGAGCGTATCAAAAGCGACGTTTTTATGACCGACCAATATACATTACTATCTGAGGCGTTGGTTTCCAATGCATTCGTTCACACAGGCATATATACGGTGCGTAACTACGTCGGATCGTCAAAAATGGACCATTCGCAACCGAAATACATCTGGCGTATATATGGTGGCTAAAAAGATAGTTCTGGAACTATCTTTTGCCCAATATATTGTGGCGGCTCACATAGACTCCTATGGGAACTTGGAAAAAAGGGAGGGGGAGGCATTTTAGCAGCATCCAACGCTGCGAAAAGTTTACAGGTGCCTCTATATCGGCATTGGAAGGCATCCCGAGGAATTTTGCAGAGCATGGGTTTTCCGGGGTGCGACATATTTTTTCTGCTTAAAGCGTCGCTGCCAGTCGTCTGAATGGGAGAGAAAACGCTGGCCATGATCGTGAAAAAACTTCCGTTCATGCAATTTTACGGAGCAGCCGATAGAATGCAGAAACGCATACTCTCATGTGAAAGAGTCCTATAACTGATGACATTTGCCAATGTAATGTATTTGTGGCGAGAAGGATAATGGTGCATCAAACACTCCCTGATCTATTACACCTCTTGTGGCCTCTGACCTTTTGAAGTTTTATGGCTAATTACCTTATGTGATCTAATCCCTGCAGTGTTAAGTGATGCAGACTCTCTATTGTTCTACACAAGAAAGAACTAATTAAACTGCTGTACTATGATTAGTGAGCAAGACTGACAATGAGTGTGACAACAATTTCTATGCATGTTCACTTAGGGCCCATGTGTCAAACAGAAAAAAAATCCTAACTAGGAAAGGCCCTTTGTATAAAGCAAAAATATAAACTTATAATTAGTAATAATAATAACTTTTATGTTTATAGTGCCAAAATATTCCACATCCCTTTGCAAATCAGAGGGTACATGTACAGACACAATCAAACATCACTGTACTGAGGGAAAGACCAATTAGTAGTGAGTTACAGTACTTAAGATGAGAATGATCATGGCAACAAGAAGGCTTTTTGAGTTAACTGAAATTAGAAAAGGGTGGATTCTGGAGATATTTTTGAGGTGCAGGTGACATGAGCGAGCTAGTGATTGAATATATGGATTGTAAGAAAAAGTGGAGTTGTGAAAGTATTGACTTATATTGTGAAAGTATCGAATTATATTTTATGCAGCAGTGTTGTGTGCATCACATTTCTGCCATGTGGATAGTAAGAATTCCAATGCATCAGTTCATATGGACGATTTTCCGATGCGTAAAAACAGCCATCCAGAAAAGATAGCACATACGGTGAGCAATCCGGCCAGCCGTTTTTATGTCGACCAGAAAAGATAGGTCTGGGCCTATCTTCCGGTCAGAATATGCCAGCCGGTCCCATAGACTCCTATGGGAACCTATGAGAGGTGTCGGAAAAGAGAGGTAGAAGAGAGTTTAGCAATGGCTTTTCTAAACTTCCTTCCCTTCCCTCCCGCACTCTGCCCCTTGCTGGCTGCTGGCAAAGGGAGGGGGCAGAATGGGGCAGGAGATTAGCACACTAGCTTTGATAAGCTCCCGCACCCCGTCCCACCTCCTCCCATTGCTGGTAGCCGGCAAGGGACGACAGTTTCGCACACTAGATTCCGCCCCAACCCCTCCCTTTGCCAACAGCCGGCAAGAGGCAGAGAGGGGGAGAGAGTTTAGCAGAGCTAAACTCTCTCCCCCTGCCTGATGATATCCCGGGCTGCGGCGTATATGTGCTGCAGCCCCGGTTGTCTGAACGGGCAACAAAGGGGGAGATGCAGCCGTATAACGTATTCTGTGCGGGCATCCTGCATGTGTAATATGCTGTACCAATGTGCCATAGGTGGCCATGTTGCTATTTACACAACTTGGGCGAAAGAAAAATCACAGCATGTCCTATCTTGGGACATATTACGCAAGCATACATGCCAAGATAGTACAAGACGATGAGCAGCAAGCAGCCAGTACGCAATGTCATTGTGTAATGAATGCATGCCGCTCACATATATCTCGCAGCCTGCACATTGCCAGATACTCTCATGCCAGCCCGGCCTTAGTCACTCACTGTTGTGAACAGTCACCTTTAATCGCTACAACATGCCAACGAATGCTGTTCTTCAGATCTAACACTGATGTAGGTCTGTCATGGTAGTCCTGGTCTGCTACACCTATCGGTGACTTTTATACTAAAATGTGTTGTGTTTTTTGAGGGGTTTTGTTTTTTTTTCATAAATGGCGAGCACATCATCTGCGGTTATTTAAATTTCGTCTCACTTGGAGCAGCAGAACGCCCTCCAGAAACCTTTGACTTGGAGAAGTTTCATTTTACTAACCCTATATATGAGAACTTTGATGAAAAGTGACAATAGGCACATTCACTCTGTAAACAGGGTATCCAAACTAAGAATTAGTGGAGATACCAACATCGGGAACCTCCTCCAAAACCACCACCAAGCAGACATTAATGGCACAGCAAATTGATTTGCCATAAATGTTTTTGGCTGTGAAAACCCCTTTAAGAGCTTTACAGCACCATATTTTTCACTATATTGTGGAGACAATGTATCTTTTATAGTATCTGACATTACACATACAAGACCTCTTCCTCTATTTGTAAAGCATATGCTAACTGATACATTGAGGAGATATCCATC
Source organism: Eleutherodactylus coqui (assembly GCF_035609145.1). Lineage (NCBI taxonomy): Eukaryota > Metazoa > Chordata > Amphibia > Anura > Eleutherodactylidae > Eleutherodactylus > Eleutherodactylus coqui. The sequence continues at coordinate 146,461,929 of NC_089839.1, forward strand.
CAATTTCAAAGACGTAAAAAAGACTTTACTGTCACTATGATGTGACTATGAGCACAAGAATAGATATAGGATACTTGTGCAATTTCTTAATTAATACTAATGACAAGTTTCAAAAGTAAGAAATTAAAACAGCTTGGCGAAAAGATGTATAATTAGAGTAGGGACAAGATCTTATCTGGCATAAGAGAAGTAAAGGAACAGTCTTGCACACCACTGATTGGCTGGCACTGCTTGGCTAGAACAATTGGGCATCTGTAGGGCATGAACAATAGGAGCACACAAACAGTAACTGTGGGATGCAGGGGGCCTGCGCTCCCTTTCATCCCTTGCCTTTTTATCACCCAAAACCCTCAGGCAGAGCAATAAGGTCTTAGGGTCAACTCAGCATGTAAAAAATCCCACCCTCTAACCTCTCTGTACCAATGATACATCGAGAAGTATGATGTCCCTCAAATAATGCCAACACATAACAGAGGGCAAAGGTATAGAGTGATAGCAATCATTTACAAAGCATTGCTTCCTTTAATCATCAAAACCAATCTTGCATGCTTTGCAAATTCCTTTTTCGTCATAAACTAAGGACTTGGTGATCAGATGTTCTTTGCCCAGACACTGCTTCAGGAGACTATACATAGTCAAGAGCTTTATTTTCCAGTGTTTTTTTGTTATGTGACAGTTTTATGTACTGACAAACAAATACAAAGATACTGTAGCACCTTGTGGGCCCAGGATACAGTATATGCATATACGTAATGTATTTCTTATTTTACATAGCATGAACAAGTTGTAGTTTCACATGCCAGATATAGTAAGTAAGTTCATATGTTTGTTTCATATATCTTTGATTTGTTTCAAGTTTAAGCAGTGAACCTCACGATTTTTCTACTCTACTCACCTACATACATATATTGCTTTAATTTTATTTTTAAATATTGTCAAAATTCAATAAAAATATTGTTTAAAAAAATAAATAAATTGCATTACTGAGATACAGTATTTACTATAGTAACATAGCATGTAAGGCGGACAAAAGACATACATCAATCCAGTTTAGTATCTTATTCTGCAATGTTTATCCAGAAGAAGGCAAAAAAGCCTCCATGAGGTACAGAACATAATTCACAATCAGAGTATGTACCATTTATAACCCCCCCTCTGCTTTTTTCACTGACCAGTTACTTACCCACTTACACACATTCTCACCCAGACCAAGCATTCTCATTTTATATGCCAACCTTTTTTACGACAGTATCAAACGATTAAAAAAAATCAAGATATATCCAATGAGATTCAATGCCTTTCCCCTGTCCAGTCTAGAACTTCCCTCCTCTTGTAAGGGGAACATGTTGGTTTGACAGGAGCGATCTCTCATAAACCCATGCTGATACAGAGTTATGCAGCCATTTTTCTTGAGGTCCTCCAGGATAGCATCTACCGGAAACCCTTCAAACATTTTAAACGCAATAGAAGTCAGACTTACTGGCCCCTAGTTTCCAGGTTCCCTTTTTGACCCCTTTTTGAATATCAGCACCACATTGGCTATGCGCTAATCCAGTGGAACAGACCCTGTTACTATAGAGTCCTAAATATGAGAAACAACGGACTATCACATTCCTTAATTCCCTTAGAACCCAGGGGTGTATGCCATCAGGGCCCGGCAATCTGTCTACTTTAACCTTCCTAAGGTGGTTCTGCAAACTTTCCTGGGTTATGGCCCATTTACACATAATGACTATTGCTCCAAATTCGTTCAAACAAAAGAATTTGAGCGATAATTATTCAGTGTAAACGCAAAAAAAAAATCACTCACTATTAGTTCGCAGTTGTTTATTACTGACTTTCAGTCAGCAAAAAAACTATCGCTGGATCACTGGCTTCTCATTGCATGTAAATGCTCCCAGCTCAGTGCTTCACATAGAAGTATTTAAAGGGGTTGTCCCGCGAAAGCAAGTGGGGTTCAGCACTTCCGTATGGCCATATTAATGCACTTTGTAATGTACATCGTGCATTAATTTTGAGCCATACAGAAGTTATTCACTTACCTGTTCCGTTGCTAGCGTCCTCGTCTCCATGGAGCCGTCTAATTTCAGCGTCTAATCGCCCGATTAGACGTGCTTGCGCAGTCCGGTCTTCTCCCTTCTGAATGGGGCCGCTCGTGCCGGAGAGCTGCTCCTCGTACCTCGTAGCTCCGCCCCGTCACGTGTGCCGATTCCAGCCAATCAGGAGGCTGGAATCGGCAATGGAACGCACGGAGCCCACGGTGCACCATGGGAGAAGACCTGCGGTCCACCGTGGGTGAAGATCCCGGCGGCCATCTTCGCAAGGTAAGTAAGAAGTCACCGGAGCGCGGGGATTCGGGTAAGTACTATCCGGTTTCTTTTTTAAACCCCTGCATCGGGTTTGTCTCGTGCCGAACGGGGGGGGCTATTGAAAAAAAAAAAACCCGTTTCGGCGCGGGACAACCCCTTTAAGATGCTTTTAAAAATTTCATTTATTGTCTGTACTCTTATTTTTGAAGACGTAGGGGGACATTTATTATCTGGTCTATATCAGTATTCTAGCTTAGTAAAGTTGCTTGTGCACAAATTTTGCAACTTTTCTACCTCCTGCAGCAGTCCTGACAAATTTTCCCAAAAGTGGGCAGGGCTTGTCGGCAGGGGTATGGCCATCAAGGAATGACAAATGTATGTATAATTTACACTGCAAACTGGAGTAAATTACGTCAGAAATCTACGCCTGGTCGGCGAACAGAGGTGCCAGGGATGTATTAAGCCCGGCTCAGGAAATGTCAAGTTTAGTAAATATACCCCACTGTTCCAATCAATAAGGTTTAGGGCATCTCTAATCTGATTAAACTTTGCCTTCCTAAAGTTTTGTATTTTTGTGGTTACTATTTCCCAGGTGCCCCATATTCTGTCAGGTCTGTTGGTTAATATTGAGTCCAAAATGGCCATCCCTCTAGTTGGGTCCTGTACAAGTTGTGTAAGGTAATTATCTTTAGTTATTGACAGAAACTCATTACCTTTATGAGATCTGCAGGTTTCACTTTCCCAGTTTATATCCAGGTAGTTAAAGTCCCCCATAATATTATACTTATAAATTGGAGGATCTTAGTGTACATATAGAACAAATTGTGTGATTGTTATGATGTGGAGCCAGCCCATAATCCACTACATGTGAATGAATCCTAAGTGTATGTTCAAACGCGGAATCTGCCTGGAGAAACGCAGCAGAAATCTGTGGCTCCTATGCCATGAATACACATGCGGATTTAGCCATGTTTATGGCCTAAAAATACACTACACACAGTATCACTGTAATCATCATGGCCTGTATAATTACCACCATACTGTCACTCAACATAATCCACTATGGCAAGACCAACATTACCAGTAATAACACTATATAAGGACCAAATAATACCACCACACAATCACATATTACCACTACATAGTGACTAATACAGACATACTGTTACTGAATAAAGACCACTACAGAGATCAATATTACCAATCACAACACTATATGAGGGCCAAATTATACCCCCAGACTGTGACTCCATAATGCCGCAATAGTGTTCTGAAAAAAATATATACAAAAACCAATATTATCCTTTTATACAGTGACCCCCATAGCAGTGTATACTAGATCTACACAGGTACTTTACAGACTGCATAAATGATTACAGTACTGTTATATCCTGTAATCACAAGTAACATCTCCTTTGACTGCAGTCAATCACTTTCCTGTTTTCTTCATCCGGCCCAGACCATCATGATGTCTTCTACCTACAATATGTAAGCAGCACTATGGCAAAAGGATTAATCCAAATCTTCTTTATTACTTAACTAATAACCATCACAAATTGCGGTAAATTGCAATTTTGCGCGATCGCGATTTTAACATTACAAGTCCCATAGACCCCTGCAGAAAAAAAAAATGCTGCGAATTTCGCAGGGAAAAAAACTGTAGTGGGTAGTCACCCTAAGGAATGCAGTCCCTTCTTTAGAAAAAGCTGGAAAGAGTACAGTGATATTACTGGATGGACGTATCCTGTACCCCATGGAAGAAATGGCAGCTTCTTCCAGTCATAACTTTCTTCTTCAGAATTTGACATACATCATCTTTAACACCACAATTTTCCAGGGACGTAGCTTTGTTTTACAAACTTCCATTTAATCTACCTACCCATAGTGTCCCAGATAGTAGTAATGCCCCCTGAGGTGACCTGCAAAGTAATAGTATCCCCCTTTTTGTGTTCCTGGTATGCCCCAAACAGAATAAAAGTGTCCCCGCTCAATAATAATGCTCCCCTTATGCCCTCAATCAGTAATAATACCCCAAATAGGCCCCCACTGAGTTGTAATGCTCCACATAGGTTCCCATTGAGTAACAACACTACATATAGGCCCCCACTCAATGATTATACTCCATATAGATTCCCTATATAGGCCCCCATTCAGTAAAAATGCTCCATATAGGCCCTACTCAATAATAGTTCTCCCCACAGCCTCCACTCAAAATAATTCCCCCTCATAGGCCCCTATTCAGTAATAATGCTCTATATTTGCCCTCACTCAGCAAATATTCCCCTCACAAGCCACCACTCAGTAATGACACCGCTTACAGATCTCAATGCAATGACAATGCCCCATACCGGCTCCAGCCCCATCCCTCTTAGTAGCAGTGCCCCTCAATTCAGTAATGGTGTATAGTTACTGGCTGCAGCGATCAAGTGTGTGTCACATAATTGCTCCACGAAGAACTCAGCAGGTGAGCAGTTTGGGTGGCGTGCACTGTGGCACCGTTGAGTACAGCTTTTTTTTAACATTTCACTAGTGACAGATTATCAACAGGGGTAATTTGAGCTGGTCTGGACCCCCCTGGAACTTTGGGTCTGGGGCGGCTGCCCCTATCATTCCTATTATAATCTGCCATTGGTCACTAGTGTCCTGTTGGCCTTTGAGCAGAATTTGGACTGAGCCCCCCTCTACAAATTATACTCGAAACTATTATGTCTCCCTTCACACATACGCTCCACACGCTCCACATATATGCTACGCAAACATACACCACACATATACTCCTTATAAATCCATCATATGTACAATGCAAACATATGCTATGCACACATATATATACCGTATGCTATACACATGTACATATATACACTAGATGTTCCTCAAGAACTGGTGTGAGTGGGCAAGAGTATTAGGCTTGATTTGGCAGAGGAGTTGACATCAGGTGCCAAACAGATGCATAGTCAGTCTATGACCCCTTCAGCTATGAGTCTGGCGCAGCGCTGGCAGAAATATACCAAGGGCAGTGGCACTACTGTCGAAGCTACAAGCGCATTCCACCATAAAATAAAGCCCTTTGCGCACTTGCATGATGCTGTGCATGCAAGTTAGAAGCACTGCTGATGCCAAGTGAGCCAAGTTATATCGAGCAGTGGCATGGGCCCCCTCTACCCTTCTGAGCCCTGTCCCGATCGCACCCCTTTGGCCACGATCATTATGCCCCTGTTCCCATTAACACCTGTAGTGGCAGGTTTATTGTTACCATGTCAGCGCAGCAAGCCCCGAAGATTTTCCTGAGGTAATTCAAAGTGGCAAATGTGTACAGTCGCACAATAACTGTGTGTCCTGGCCAGCATTTCAGCACTAGAGCTGTCCACGGAAATCTTTTAGGGTTTAACTGCATGGTCAGTGCAGCAAGATCCGGAGATTTTCCATGCCACTAAAGTGGTTAAAGGCTATTCGCAACTTTGATATGGTAAAATGATTTGCACATATGTTAATAGTTACCTTGAGTTAAAAAAAATTGTACTAAGATAAAGACTGCAATCTCCATTTCTTCATTCATTTTGAAACCTCCTAATATTTTGCAATTTGTAACCTGATTTTAGTTTCAGTTTTTTCTCATGTGGATTTGTCCCCTCAGTAATACCTGCAGGATATGAGTTTTGTGACTCCAGGATGCTGCTGGCTTCACTAGCTCTCATGCATCAGCACACCATCATTCCTATATTTCCTTACTCTTCTACGAAGCTCCTGAGGGATCATCATGCGGACATGATTCCGAGGAGTGTCTGAGATCTCTCCACTCTCTGATACTGCCTGTATGATCCTTCCCCTGCAAATGTTGTGGTCGGTTCTCTTCTCATTTTTACCAGCCTACATGTATGATCACTCCTACCTCCCCTGCAGATTCTGCCTTGGGTTATCCTGGGTTACACAGTCTGTGTGATCTCTGTTCTTGAAGACTCTGGGTCCTCTCCTCACTCTCTAAGGGTGACTACCCACTACAGTTTTTTTTCACTTCGAAATTCGCCGCGTTTTTTTGTCTGCAGGGGTCTATGGGACTTGTAATGTTAAAATTGCGATCGCGCAAAATCACAATTTATCGCGAAATCACGATTTTGCGCGATCGCGATTTTAACATTACAAGTCCCATAGACCCCTGCAGACAAAAAAACGCTGCGAATTTCGCAGTGAAAAAAAACTGTAGTGGGTAGTCACCCTAATAGTTTGCTCTGCGGTGTCCAACCTCCTTCCCCTCCCTGCTGCCTTCTCTAACACTCAGGCCTCCTTCCCACGAACGGATTTCCGCCGCGTAATTCGCGGCGAAAATCCGCTGCGTTGCCCGCAGCTATTAGGTTCTATTGAACCTAATAGCACAATGCTCACGATGTGTAATTCCACCGCGGAATTACGCACCGCGATTTCTCCCGTCCTCACCCGCAGCATGCTCTATTTTCTGCGGGTGAGGACGGGCTGTACGCACTGACGGCTTCCATTGCAGTCAATGGAAGCCGTCCGTTCACGCTATCTCCCGCTGTAACCAGCGGGAGATAGCGTGAAAAAACGCTTTCCCGCCCACCGCCGCGCGTCATATGACGCCATATGACGCTGCCGGCCGCGTCACGTGACACGGCCGGCCGCGTCACGTGACACGCTCGGTGACGCGTCGGCGGTGGGCGGTGACGGGCGGTGACGCGGCGGCGGTGGGCGGGGAAGCGATTTCACGCTATCTCCCGCAGGTAAGTATAGGGGCTCTGGGGGGCGCCGTGACGGGCTTCACAGCGTAATATTACGCGGCGGAGCCCGTCACGCTCGTGGGAAGGAGGCCTCAGGGTGGTTTCAAACAGGCGAGAAAATCGCATGATTTTTGCATGATGCAAGAGCCAGTAAAAAAAAGCAGATTTTGAAACCAATGATTTACAACGGTTTCCTTCCCATCTGCGATGTTTTCACTGATGTAATGTTGAAAGAACAAAAAATCGCGGCATGCTCTATCTTTCTACAAATATTTTTTTTCCCCCAATCTTCCATGTTTCCCTATGGAGCCTCCTTTTTATCGCATTGCAACACAACAAACTTGCGTTTTGATTTTATTTTAGTATTAGACAGTCCTATTGACTTTCACAAAGAAATCATTTCAAACTAGCATGATAAAAACACACAATAAAATTGCAAGCGGCAGCAGTGATTTTGCGAGAAAAAGCAGCGCTGATGCTCAAAAACTGCGGGAAAAAAGATGCAATTTTCCGTGATTTTCTCACAGCAAAATCGCGATCACCCGTGTGGAACTAGCTTTGGGCCAACTTTACAGATAACTTAATTGCTGCCGACATTCTGCAACGCAATACCCGCAGCAATTATCCTGGAAACCCACAGTGGCCAAATATGCATCTAAATGGTACAGATTTGGCTACGGTTTTTGAAGTGGATGTGCAGTGAGATATAACCCTTGTATTTCAAGGGTTAAAATCCCAGCAGACATGCACAGCATAAATAGACATGCTGCAGTGTTTTTAAAAAATGCTGTGGAATTGTCACAGAAAATGTCCATACCATTTGAGGGAGATTTCTGAAATCTCCACCTCATACTGTAAAGCGTGCAAATCTGCCAGCAGAAATCTTGCAGCATTTACAGCCCGTGTGAAGACTGTTTTAGAGGAGCACAGGGTAGAACATAGAGGGCAGCTGTCAGGAGCATTATGCTTTTAGATCTATATTACAAACAGCAGCACAGCCAGCTATGTACAGGAATTGTACAGGCTTTACAGCAGCAAAATGCTAGTAAATCTTTGAAGGCACAAAATGTAAATCCATGTCCCGGGACCCTCAGGGGCCTGTGCATCATACCATCATGTAGTGCTTCCATGCCTTCTTATTCAAGTACGTTAATATTATTTCAATATAGGACACCAGTATTGTGATATAGCGCTGGATTAGTCTTTTTGACTACACCATGTATAAAAAGTTGTTTAATTTTGCAGTTAGGAGGCCAAGTCACAATAAGAAAAATGTACAAATTTTTCAGTTTTTCTTGAATTCCTGGTACAAGCATAGCATTAAAACCACTTACAGGAGAAGTTAATAATCATTGATTATCTTGTGACAGTTGAACCTGGGAGTTGAATATTTTAGGCAACAACTGAAAAGTTAGTTCTTGAAGTTAATGTGTTGGAAGCATAAAAAATATGAAAGCATAAGGAGGATCTAAGTGATTTTGACAAGAGCCAAATTGTGATGGATAGACCATTGGGTAAGAGAATCTCCAAAATGCCAGGTCTTGTGGGATGTTCACAGTATGCAGTGGATGGTACATACCAAAGTGGTCAAAGGGAGGACAAGTAGTGAACTAGCGACAGGGTCGTGGGCGACTATGGTTCATTGAATCACCTGGGGAGCAAAGAATGTCTCATCCGAACCTGCAGAAGAGCTACTGTTGCACAAATTGCTAAAAAAAATTAAAGGGGTTTTCTCACCAAAGATATTTACAGAATAGGGGATAAATGTCTGATCAATGAGGATCCAACCGCTGGGACCTTTACACGAGCCCGGTGCTCCTGAATACAAGTGAATGGATTCGCTGTGCACATGATCGACTGCCGCTCTATTCACTCCTATGGGACAGGCAGATGTTTTATTCTGAGTTTTGTTTCCTGTATTTTTCTTCTGTATCCCCTTAAATGTACATCCAGATGTATTGGCTCATGAAGAAAGCAACTAGAAGAGTACAAGGTCACTTCTCTGAAACCTGAAGAAGGCAATTATTTTTTATTTGAACTAGATTGAAATTACACGCAGCCCTCTGGGATGGAAATAACCAGTGATAATGAATTATAATAAGCTATGCATATGTATAAGGGCTCCTTCACATGGGCGCTGCGATTTTCAGATGTCTGCTTTGCATCCACATCACGGGCAAAAAAATCGCATGAACAGAAGGGCAGCCATGACCAAGTTGCGGCTACCTCTCCCGTTTTCATGCCCATTCAGACGGCCAGGCTGCATATATACACCGCAGGCCGGAATACCGTCGGGCAGAGGGAAAGAGCTTAGTTCTGGTAAACTCCCTCCCCCTTCCCTCCCCATCTCCGCCCCTTGCCGGCTAACAGCAAAGGGAACGACAGGGCAGGAGCTAGTGTGTTACACTCCCACCACCTCTCCGCCACTTGCTAGTTACCGACAAGGGGACAGGGTAGGAGCTTAGTCGAGCTAATGTGCTAATCTCCTTTCCCCGATCTGCCCCCTCCCATTGCTGGTAAAGGGGTGGAGAAGGAGAGGAGAGGGGGAGGGAGATTAGTAGAGTATTCTGGCAAAAGTTAGGTTCAGTCCTATCTTTTCCAGTCAGTGTAAAAGTGACCGTCTGGAATACGCACAATGTGCGTTATCTTTCGGGACAGCCGATTTTACGCACCAAAAAAAAAAATCGCCCATCTGAAGAAATGCATTGGAATCCAATGCATCAGATGGTCGCGATTTTCAGCCAGCATTTTATCATGACACATAATTATGTGTAACCAGTCAATCATTCTGCGAGCAGCTCGTATTTTAACCCTTAATTTGGAACACAAGAATATACCTGTAGCGCTTCATTGCGCAATCAGCGGCGTACACAGAACAGTGGTGCCATTGCTACTGTATCTAAGAGAAGCAGAAAGGCAAGACTCCAGTTGGCAAAAGAGCACAAAAAGCGAATCACCAAGCTCAGATGTATCCAGATGTCTTTTGCACTGTGCTGATGGGAGGATCAGAATTTGGCACAAGCAGCATAAATCGATGAACCCTTCCTATCAGGTATCAACAGTTCAGGCTGGTGGAGATGGCGTAATACGGTAGGGAATGTTTTGTTGACACACCCTGTGTCCTCCAATACTGGTGAATCGACACCACAACAAACTGCTGCAGAATGAAGGTCAAAAAGAGGTCCAACACAGTTCCAGATGGGCATCTCTAATAAAGTGGCAATTCAGTATATATAACACTCATCTTCACACTGCATTATGTGAGCCAAACTATTTACCCTTTTCTCTAACATTTAACACTTTGCCACCCTGGTAAAATACTACGGTGGTCAGCATATGTAGCATACTCAAGAACTAGATAGTAATGACCTCTAATAAAGTAGCTTAGCGAGAACTGGCTCTAATAACTTGACCCCAGGTGATATACAGTACATTTAAGTTAAGAAAAACCCTTTTAAGAATATCTTGCTGTTTCCTAAACTACAGTCATTTCATTTTTCACTAGATGGCAGTACAACAAAATGCTTAGATCCTCACCTTCTCCTTCACTGCTCCAGATCTTTCCCCAATGATTTAACATAGTACACTGAAAGTGTGACCCCCTTTGTATGCTCACTCAATTATACATAATTAGGGATTTATTTAAAGTCCAAAAAGAACAGCAATGAAATTATGATCCTCAGGCAAGCAATGCTAGAAGCACACATGGTTCTCTAATGTATTGATCTGCTTTATTTACACTGATCACAATCATTACCCAATTTCTATTTTCACCAAATCTATTTTATTCCTGCAAACACCACAAAATGGATGTTTTTACAGAAGCAACAAGTAGATAATATCATTAACAAGATCTCATGTAAGATATTTACAATAACTGGAACAAAAATGTACAGAATGTGCAATATCTGCTTCCAACCAATGAATACAAACTAGATGTAATCTTATGTTTCAGTAACATCAGTATCCAGATGGCCGTTCTTGCCTAAAAGAATCTTCATTCAGAATTGTACCCAATGGAGTCCAGTAAATGGCGGTATAATTCAGGTCATAAACCGCCATCTCCTAATCTTGTCTCACCGAATAACAGGAGCAGATCGATCATTGGTTTGAGTAGGACGGAGCTTTACTGTTGCAAATGGATTTGTTCCCCTGGTAGAAAGAGAAAGAAAGTTAAAACAGTACAGTTGTCATATTTGTTGCAGGATAGGTGGATAGCATGTTATATACCGGTAGTTATGTTGTCCCCTGTGTGAGTTATTTAGTCTGCATCTTTTTATCTACCGTTTTAGAAAGTACAGAATATCACCAAAGAATCTGTTAATTATCATGCACTTTCTTCTCTAGTAGTAAAAGAGTTACAAGCTTCTTCTGTAGAACTTCTCCTGTGCTGCATCTGTACTCTGAAATGTATTACCTCAGACAACCAAACTAGAAGGTCCTACTGTACACTGATTAGAGGCAAAAGACCCCGAAACAGCTGTCTGTGTATGGATTCTGGCTTGGTTTTAAATTCCCTGTCATTGTTATAAGGCTTGTCTAAAGGATCTAACATTGATTTGCAGAAAAGTTGCCATCCAATGGGAGAAGCTGCAGAGGTATTGTTCTATCTTTCCTATTTACACATCACCATGTAATCCTAGCCTAACACTATGGGCACAATTATATCAAGTCATTAAAATATTTAAAAACTAAACAAACTAGTACAATAAAATCCTCAGAGCAGGTGAAGGATAGAAGGAGGAGTCCAGTAAACCTTCTTATGAAATAAAACATCGATATATAATGCACTCTTTTTGTTTTTCTTTTGTAAAATGCAACATGTTCTAGGTTTGATCCAGGGCCAGGATGAGGGGTAGGTGACCATCTAGGGTGCAACATTGCCACAGATGGGGGGAGTGTGTAATATTATTTGTTATTAAACATTTTCTTAACTTAACTTAGGCCTCATGTCCACGGGGAAAATCAGGCCCGCTACGGATTCTACATGGAGAATCCGTAGCGGGTTCCTCCTGCCCCGTGGACATGAGCGCTCAAAATAACAATTAATAAGAATTAACTTACCTGCAGCGGGCCGGGCACGTCTTCTCTTCCTCACGGCCGGATCTTCTTTCTTCGGCCGGCGGATGTACTCGGCACGCCAGCGGCGTGCCTCATGCATGCGCCGGGCACATCCGCCGAGCCGAAGCAAGAAGATCCGACCGCGAGGAAGAGAAGATGTGCCTGGCCCGCTGCGGGTAAGTTATTCTTATTTTAGGTCTCCCGCGGATCCGGACAGCTTCCATAGGCTTCAATAGAAGCCTGCGGGAGACCTGCACAAAAATGGAGCATGTCACGTTTTTCTACATGCTCATTTTTTTAAATTCACTTTTATTGACCATCCGCGGGTATTTATCTACCCGCAGGTGGTCAATGCATCCCTATGGAGTGCGGATCCGCGGGCGGGAGAATAGTTAAAATCCGCTGCGGATTTTAATTCTTCTTTTGCCCGTGGACATGAGGCCTTACTGTAAAAGGGCTCACTCACACAGGTGTGTGTCACACACGTAATACACAGGACTAAAAGCCCAATAATTTCTATTGGGCCACTCACACCTGCTTTTTTTTTCATATTATGCAAGTTATACACACCAATATAGGCAATGGGCATTTAACATACACAGCAAACATGCATGTACATGCATATTTGTTGGGTACTGCATATTTTACACACGTTAAAAAATCAGTGCATAATACGCAGGATACATATGCGCGTGTGAGTGAGCCCTTATACAATGAGCACTTCCATCATAATGGAAGGGCTAATTTTTACAGAAGTTCCTGATAACAGTGAGCATCTTTTGAATTTCTTCCCAATCCTCTCTCCTAGCTGGTCATTCTCTGCTCCAGGTGTTGGTGCTGCACTGAACTCCAACATTACCCACGTCAGAATGTAGTGTGCATCAACATCAAAATATGGTGCAGTGCCCGTAGCAGAGAAGGACCCAGAGGACTGGAGAGGTGATACAACTGACATGTTGCGGATTTGAATTCTGCACAGCATGTCAGTTTCCGCGTGGTTTGTCGTCAGCGCATAGACAAGATTTTTGCAAATCTCTTGCAGTTTGCTGCTTAGTGTCAGTTTTAAAAATGCAGCGGAATTTCCATGCAGAGGGTTTGCACGGACATTTTGCGGCAATTCTACCCTGTGTAAACCCAGCCTTAGACTCCCTAAACCCTCTTAATGCTCTCCACAAGGAGAAACATTACACCTCGTGGACTCAAGGGGTTATCCAGGAAGTTAGCAAAATAGTTGCCATCTGTGTAGTCTGAAAGTGAGGGTGATCAATGAGTGGAACAGGTTACCACAGGAGGTGGTGAGTTCTCCTTCAATGGAAGTGTTCAAACAAAGGCTGGACAAATATCTGTCTGGGATGACTTAGTAAACCCTGCACTGAGAAGGGGGTTGGACCCGATGACCCTGGAGGTCCCTCCCAACTCTACCATTCTATGATTCTATCCTAACATGGCTTGAATGCATCTCTAGCACCACACTGTTCCTGTCAGACTTACTCTTCCGCCTAACAGGGCCAAACAGTGTGGCGATAGGCTAAGGCCCCTTCCCCTGGCCATGCTACCTTCTCCCTCTGGACTAAAGATACTTTCAACTCATAGGACGGGTTTCCACAGGCTGCACAGATGACAGTTTTGTTAAATTTCTGGATAATCCCTTTAAGACGCATTTTGAACAGATTTTGTTGAAGGGTATTCAAGGAAAAATCTCTTGATCAGGATAGGTCATCAACAGTTAATCGGCATTCGGGATCCCCAGTGATCAGCTGATTGTCCGGTCCATTGTCAGTGTAGTGGAGCCGGACATCTTCATCAGGGGCATAGAGGGCTTCACTCCCAAGGAAATCAACGTGAGCTGAATCCTATTACTACACTTCTGCCTTCAACACTGTGGACCAATGCAGAAGTGTAATAGGAGGCATCACTCCCATTGATTATATGAGTGAAGGACCCTATGATGGTTCCGCCTCCAACACTGATAATGTTGTCCTATTGATGACCTGACGATCAGCTGATTTCCAGGAATCTTGAGTAGCGGTTCCCTGGCAAATAACAATTGATGACCAATACTGAAGATAGGTAGTCAATAGAATTTACCTGGAAAATCCCTTTATATTTTTTTAATAGAGTGGACACAAACACATTAAATTCCAATCATATTGTGACACATTATTTTAGCAGGACTTACCTAGGAAACAGTTCTCCTCGCACCGCTCCTCCTCCGGACCTCTGTAATGAAAAACAACACACTTAAGAACAGATAGACACATACATTATGACATACACATGCAGATATATAGGTGGTGAATATTAAAGGTGCAAAAATGTAGCCACTGCAAAACATTTCCTGTCCCTTGTTATATGCCAATAGACTTTATGGCATGAATTTTACACAAGGGCAAAATTAGTTTCATGCATTGATGGGATAATGGAAACCATTATATATGTCATAACTACGTGGCTTGTGATGAGAGAGCTCAATGTAGCATGCTGGGGGATAAGGAATAGTTAACTATTAATTAGTCTTATCTACAAAGCAAAATCTAAAGCATTTCCCTTTGTATTGTGGGATCTGCAGTGTCAGGAACATCATTTCTATAGATAAACCTTACGCCAAAGCACACACACAACCTCAACCCATGCCCTGCCGCCTCTTATATAGACGTGTATCTTATCCCCCTTCTACCAGAGTGTGGGCATCAGGGTTGGCAATGATGATACGTTTAACAGTCAGAGCTGTCATCCTGTATCCACCAGAAGTGTGGCTGAGGTGTCATAGATGTGAGGATGGAGCTAAAGGAACCCTGCTGGGAAGAGAGACCAGGGTGAGTGTATGTGGGGTGTTAGTATAGGGGGAAAAAATGAAAAGTTAAGAATGTGTTTGTCTAGCACTTCTTGCTAGTACATTTGTATATCTACACAGTTCTATACTGCGCTATTACTGACCGAAATATCTGTACGGAGCAAAATCCCATTTTTACCAAAAAACACATGTCTTGGTGGAAGAATTAAACAAAGATTAACCGTCAGTGGTGTAACTATAATGGATGCAGTCACACCTGGAGCTGTAGGGGCCCATAAGATCTCTCTTCCCCCTATGAGGAGACCAGAACTATAAATGAGGCAGTGTAGTTGGGCCCCAATTAAAAATCTGTAACAGGGCTCCTAACAACTACAAATTACGCTGCTGTTAACCATACATAGCCAGATCAAGCTTGACCTAATGGTTGAGCAACACTATAAAATATTGTATTTGGCCATACAAAATCTAGCCATTCAGCTTTTTGAGCCAATTGTCAGCCAATTGTACAGTAATTATTGTATGCGGTGTTCCAGTTTACAAATAATGTAAATAGTCCATTAGTGGCAATTTCATATTAAGCATGACTGTGTTTCCTCCGAATATAATCCTTAGGCTCCCTTCACACAGGTGGATTTTTGCGCACAATATTCAAAAGATAGATCGCATTGATTTCAATGGGTTGGTTCACATGCCCAAACTTTTTCTTGCGCATTGCGGTTGCGCAAAAAAAGAATGCAGCATGTTCTATTTTCCTTCATTCCGAGGTTTAGCTTATGACAATTCTGAGTTTTAACCACTCCATCTATGAAGCAAGTGAGACTGGTGCACTTACTTTAACACTGTTGTTGGCCATAGATGGAGCGGCACTGGAGGTTTTGATGCCCGGCCTCGCGTCCGTGGCGTTCTGACTGTAGTCCGGCTCCGGGATGTTGTCTGGAACGTCCAGGAGATCGCTGGTACTGTGTGCACTACGTAACACAGGCGGCCTGTGTGGGCAGATCAATACTGTAATTATAGAACTGCTCATCATGTAGAGAAAATTATACTTACTGCATAATACCGTTCAGGATAATGTTATACACTAGCAATATAAAAACTGCACCCATCCTTATAAATGATGAATTGTGTCTTGCCTGGGATTGAGGTCTGCATCCATAGATTTTACATATGCCTCAGGAAACCAGCCTGTCCTATGAAAACAAAAGGGAAGGACAATTAAGGATCATATTCCTTATTATTTACTGCCTCCAGTAAAGTTTTCATTACTACAAATGTCAGAGTTGCACTAAAGAAAGTAAATCCCCTTCATTATGTCTAGCTATATGACATTGCAGCACAATGTTCCCTTCAATAGTTGTCCAAGACACCATATTGTACTGCTGTTAGGTATCATAGCTGTGATCTTTTACTACCAAAATATACATATATTGCTGCACTTTATGATGGACAAAGAGTGGTTTCATTTATCAGATCATGCGAATTCACAGAATACAAAGATAATGGTCTACTTAAAATCCCCACCTGACTCCCGAAACGCCACCGCATGACCAGAAAATTGGCATTTGGTGCGCAGTGCAAGAACACGAATTTCCTTTGAATCAACTGTGAATACCACAGTAAAACCTTTGGAAAAAACTATATTTTACTTTTTACACAGTACTGCGCAAAAGTTTTAGGCAGGTGTAGAAAAAAAGCTTCAAAGTAAAGGCCCATTTACACGCAAAGATAATTGTTTAAAAGATGAGTGATTGTTTTGCATAAACTGTTAACGGACACTAATGTGCATTAGCAGCTTATCACCTTTATTTGCATGTAAATGAGCCTCCGGAGCTGTATGCAGAGAACAGCAGAGGATCTGTTCTCTGCATTCAGCTCCTTTTGTTCTGCCAAGGGCTGCTGAGAGCTTTCTGCTGAATACAATGTAATCAGCAGCTTCCGTGGAGAACACAGCATGTGGTCTGTGTTATCTTCTCTCCGGCTGAATGATGGATTTTACGCTCACCAAAAAAATCATCATTCAGCTGAAGAGTGAAAGATGAGAGAATTTACACACAATGATTATAGCTCAAACAATGGCTTTTGAGCAAATTTTGAGCAATAATCGTTGCGTGTAAATGGGTCTTAAGAATGTTTTCACAAATAGAAGTGTTGATAAGTTACTTTTGTCAATTAACAAAATGCAAAGTGAATAAATAAAGAACTATCGTCAGTGTAAAGAAGAATAAGGAGTCCTTAAGGCGATGATATGACTCCACAGAGCCCTGATCTCACATCATCCAGTCTGTCTGGGATTACATGAATAGATAGAAGGATTTGAACAAGCTGACATTCACAGAAGATCTGTGTTCAGTGCTCTTCATGATGTCTGGAACAACCTCCCTGCTGAGGTCCTTCAAAAACCGTGTGCACTTGTACCTGAAAGAATTGATGCCATTTTGAAGACAAAGGGTATTTGATCCCGGCACCACACTCTTTAGAAGAGGCCATAGCTCCTTGTACCCTGTCTGGCGAAGTCGTGTCACCCCGTGTGCAGTTTTCTGGCTTTATGTTACCCTACTATTTAGTCCTTCTGTACACATCGCATCAGAAAGATGGTATTCTTCCTGCAACACCACATAGTTAATGTGAAAGGCAGTGTGTGAAGCGTATCAATTAAGGAAATGCTGTATTCAAAGCCTGGTTCAGAAATGGTGTAAACCAGGTCTGTTGCAAACAGTCAGATCGGACGTCCAAAGTCATCTGTAACATTCATCAGCAGATTGCAAATAGCCCTCGAAAATCAACTCAGAGACTGTCTATCAAGTTGTGTATCACGAACGACGTGTCGGCGAGGGTTGAAATATCTGAATCTCTGAGACCATACTGAATAATGTGTGTGCAGGAACTGAAAGAGCTCGACAAAGCTGAACGCATAAATTATTGTACATGGTTGCTGGCTACCAAAGACCTTTGGATGCATTGCTGCACTTCAGGATGGACGAAACGTGGTTTCATTTATCAGGTCACGTGAATTCACAGAATACAAGGATAAGGGCTCCTTCCCACGGACGGATTTCCGACGCGTAATACGTTGCCCCAGCTATTAGGTTCTATTGGTACCTAATCGCTCAATGCTCACGGTGTGAAATTCCCCCGCGGAATTCCGCACCGTGAAATCACCCGACCTCACCCACGGCATGCTCTATTTGCCGCGGGTGTATGCGCAGACGGCTTCCATTGCAGTCAATGGAAGCCGCCTGTCATGCTATCTTCCTCTGTACAGCGGAAGATAGCTTGAAACCGCTTCCCCACCTACCACCGCCTTGTCATATGACGTGGCCGACGCGTCATATGACATGGCCGGCCGTGTCATGTGATGCTGTGGGCGTGCCATGTGACGTGGCCGGCATATCACATGATGCTGTGGCGCGTCATGCCGAAGCGTCATGCGGGACGTAGGACGCCGGATCCGCAGGTAAGTATTGGGGTCTCGGGGGGGGGCGCCGTGACGGGCTCCACCGCGGAATTCCGCGGCAGAGCCCAACACGGCCGTGTGCAGACGGCCTAATAGTCTACTGAGAATCCGCACCCAACCAGAAAATTGGCGTTTTGGTACTCAGGAGCCAGCGCAACAGCACAAAGGCTTATCAGCAGCCTATAAGAGTACGTGGCGGCAGCCAGTAATTTTGTGGTGACCAAAGCTCTGCCCCTATGCAGGAGGAGCAGCATCAGAGAATAGAGGGGAAGAGCGTGAGCCCTACAGCCCCGATGACCCAAAGGTAAAGGAGATTCCGGAATGGCCTGATGATTCAGGGGCCGAATATGATACAGTGTCACATGGAAGGATAGCGAGTATCCCTTCCCATAGGGGACTCAGTTCTTGAAGAAGCAGACAACGCCAAGGACCCAAGACGATGACAGCTGCTAGACATGCGAGTCCAATCCAATGAGATGTTAGTGTGCGCACGCTCTAGAGACAATGACGGATGAGTTCAGACTGGAGTATCATCTCTCGAAGGGGACTGTGATTAGTGAGCAATTGTGACCGGTTATGAGAATTTGACTTTAATTGTTAATATGTAATGTGATGTTATGTGAAGATGCTATGTGGCGGGGAATAAGGTATTTTGAGTGGCAGTGAAAGTGTACACGAGACATTCGTACCTAAGGTGAATTGGACCCGCAATCACACGGAGCTCCAAAATTTAGAGATGGCTAATCATGCCATGGACCTTTGAAACTGATCTATGTATGTTGTTGCCTGTATCCAACTTACGTGGAGAGAGCATCAAGTCTCCCATACAGCCAACCGTTTCGGGCTTCTGAAACTAGTACAGTGATCACATTGCCTTTTGAAAATTGCAGCATGGTAGGGTTTCCTCCTGGTTTATGGTCTATGATGGCCTGGACTTTCCTATTTCCATCATTTGCCACTGCTGCTGCAACTGCAGCTACTGCAACCTCACCAAAGGAATTGGAACGAGCACGAAAACTGCCTGCTGATCCTGAAAGGGAACATTAAAAAAAAAACTCAAAAGAAGTCAAGAAGAATGAAGACCAAACTTAAAGTGTTTGACTTACCATTAGATGGTGTTCTTTGCAGATTTCTTGTAGTATTCTCCATAGTATCTCTTTGTTCTTGACGATTTACCATAGATAACACATCGGCCACAGACTTGGGTGCCTAAATGATAAGTGAAAATATTGTTTTAGGTATATTGCCCTTTAACATTCAGAAAGTGCATAGAGAAGTAAATATAAGTTGTATAGCAATAAAATTCTATTCGGTTCTGTCAATTATGGATTATCGAAACTGTCCACTTAGAGTTGAGGCTGCTGGATTGCAACTTTTTTTTACTTTGCATATGAATGGAAGACAGGTAAGTGTGTGTCTATATGTATCTTTATATACTGTATATATAAATGGATTTCTGTTGTCTATTTTTATGCACAGACAAAAAACTGTACCAATCTGCACAAAATTTGGCATATAGGTAAATTAGGTGCTTCTGAAGGTTTTAGACCAGGTTTTGGCTCTGTAAGACCTATTGTTGTTGACATAGTCACAAACAAAATTGGAATATAAATGTACTGTGACTTTGTAATGAAACCTGACTCTATGTCAAACAATGCATGCTTCATGTGATTGAGGCTACAACACTGAGTGGCTGTTCTCAGAATGAAGATGTCTTTATTCCTCGGATCCCTTTATTCCACGATGGCTAGCATTCACCAATGCACTTTAAGAGACTACAGCTTCCTCTCCAAGTTATTTTTGCAATGACAATTAACAAGGCACAAGGCCAGTCCTTGAAAATTGCTGGTGTCTAATGTTGCCTCGATTTTACCAAAATTTTATCGGGCAAGTCGAAACTCATTTTTGGTGAAATTGTAGGAAAATCGAATTTCTCATCATGCCTGCTGTACAGGTCAGCCGCGTGTAGCCAATCAGCAGCCAGGCTGCCTTGATAATATCATGAAATGTGTCCTCCATAGCCTCTTCTAGCTATACAAAACGTGGTTTGCACATTGGGAAAGGTTATATTTCTTCCGCTGTCACTGTATATAGCAGCAAAGAAGACAGACAAACTACACTTTGTCATGGGGAATATTGCAGTTTGCCGTTTGTTGCCTTCGATATTGTTCAAAGCTGTATTGTGTGGCCTTCTGTTTTTACATATCATGGTGCTAAGGGATTGTAGCTTATTTAGTTGGCAGTGGTGTTTTGTGTTAATATAAAACAAAACCCAAACAAATACACACAGTGTGTGTAAACAGCCTCAGATGTTGTTCAAAGTTGCCAGTCCGGCTAGTACGAATTATTTGCAGGCCTTATGCAGCTAACAGTGAGGTGAGTGGAATTTAACTACACTCTGTGAAGCACTCTGTTCTCACATATTGTGATTATCAGTTATTCTGGCCTATTCATTTGGCTGTCTTTTTTTGTTAGAATGAAGTAAAAAAAAACCAAACAGGGAAACAACAAATTCCTGCCTACAAGACTTCTCCAGAGCAGCACCAGTCCTCTGGAATGTACTACCAAAGGCAATCCAGGACTCACAAAACTTCAGGCATGCTCTAAAAACGCACCTCTTCAGGGAGACATACAGCATTCCCTAAACAAACTCCTCTGTACGCCACCTGATAACATGCTCCCTGACCTACTGACTGCAATCCCTGCTAGCCACCATCAACTGCCCCTGCAGTCATACCGATTCTGCCGTCACACAGCTACATGTCTGACCACTGTTTATGTGTATAGCATCCCTCACTCTCCACCTCGCCATACTGTGTACATCTCCAGCCCCTTTACCTTCTGTATCACCCTATTACTTGTAGTATGTAAGCTCGTTGGAGCAGGACCCTCACCCCTACTGTTTCCATCAACTGATTACTATGTAACCGTGGTTCTGTAATTTTTGTACTTTTGTCTTTCTGTATTCCCCCTGTCTTTGTAAGTGCTATGGAACATGTTGCCGCTATACAAATAAAGATTATTATTATAAATACACACAGTGCATGTCAGTGGCCTCAGACATCATTCAAAGTCACCAGTCCAGCCACTAAGATTCATTTGCAGGCCTTATCCAGCTAGCAGTGGTTTTCTGCAAACTACAAAGTTAGCTGCTAAGTTAAATAAAGCTACATTAAAAAGCAGACAGAAAATGTAATTATTTAAGAGAAAAATGAAGAAAGCAAGGGGTAGGGGATGTGTTGTTGGTGGTGGAGGTGGTAGAGAATGGGCCAAGTTAGCACTTCAAGCGGCTCCAACTGAAGCAACAGCTCCACGTTCTACCGGAGGCAAAGCAAGCCTGCTGCCATTCCTTAGAAGTATCTCAGCCCATGCATTACATCCACAGCATGCAGAACAGGTCATAGAGTGGACAACACAGCATGCCTCAAGTACCACCACTCCCTCTTCCTTGCTGTTGCAGGCACCCAGCAGTCAGTCTGCACCAGTCGGCCATGAGCATCCACCCTCTACTTTGTCCATGACAAATTTCCCACACATTCCAAAGTAGTTCACATGGAGAAGTCTGAGGAGCTATTTGATCATTCAGTATCATGGATGTCAACAGGCAGTCCAAACAACTATAGGAAGAAGACGAGGGTGGATCAGAGCACATAGTCAGCTCTCCACAAGCAATCTGTACTTAGAGGGATGTGGAAACAGAGGTGCCAGCTCGTGGTGCTCACTGTAACACAGAGTGCACTCAGGAGAAGGATGACGCAGAAGAAGAGGAAGTGGAAGATTTTGAGGTGCTTGACCCAACATGAATAGACAAAGAGTGTCATGATAGGAGCTCACAAGAGTAGCAGGAAGAAGCGGACATTATGGGGCAGTACCATGCTAAGACAAAGAGTAGTTTTTAATATAGTGCATGAGGGAGGCATACATTGTTAACTCCCCAAAACGTGTTGGGCCTTTTACCTGTATTTTAACAATTATTTAATAAATATCCTCATATTTGCATCAAGACAGTCTCTATTTTCCTCTTGATATATGCATTGGTGATCTTGGACCTTCTTGGGGGGTTAGGTTCAGTGATAATGAGCCCACCTTCCCCTCGAGTGAGTATAAATAGGTAATATCATAATTTATTCTTGGTTGTCCCTTTGAGCGCCCTCTGTGTTTGATAGCTTGACAACTGTTCCTTGTTGTGTTGTGTTCACCTGGCAGAATTTGTCCTTGTAAAATGTATGACATTGCTTTTAAATCAAGCAACAATCTAGTAGACCATATGTGGCCTTCTTTTATTTTCAGTGACACCTCTGTGCTACAATTGACCCCCTATACCACTGTACACTATTGTGACCAATTTTTGGGACGCACACATTGTTCTTCAGATGTTTGACTGCATTCCAATGGAATCTGGAGGGCTTTGGCTCATTAGGGACCTTCTGGGGGACAAATCTGTGAACCTGATTTTGACTTCTATTGACTTTAATGGGAGTCGGAATTCGCTATCCAAATTCACAATGATTTTTGCTAAATCAACCCGATACGAATACAAACCGATAATTTCACTAATAGCTCATCACTACTAGTGTCAACTTGGAACAACCATGCTTCTCTCATGGACAACTGTATCTGCCCTGCTCTAGCGTTGGCTCAGGCAGAAACTTTTACATACTTTCACCGGAGAAATGTAGTCTACCCAAGAGTGCTAAGAAATAAGAATGGAAATAGATCAATTCCAGTATATAAATATATAGAATTTTAAATTGAAGTCCAAAAAAATCAGACACCTAAAGTCTCCTAATTGCTGCTTTACACCAACAGATAAAAAGGAGCAGTAGAGTAGTAAAGGTGCATTTAGACTGCAAGATGATCACTCAAAATCGCTCAAATGACAGTTTGAGTGACAGTTTTGAGCAATCATCTTTGCATAACTCTTAAGTAGCTAATTAGCTACTCAAAGAGTTATGCAGGCGGAGTGGGACACTGCTGTTAACTCGGAGAACAAAACAGCTGTTTTGTATATGCAAACAGCTGCTTTGTTCTGGTGGTGTCCCGCTGAGCTGCTAGCTCCCAGAAACAGTAGGAGCACTGACAGCTTCTTTTGTTCTCAGAGCTTTCAGCTGGTGTCCCGCTGGGAAGTCCAAGCAGGATACCCGCTGGAAGAATGCTATCATTGCTGCCCGCTGCGAAAAACAGCATGCGGCGCTGATAAGGCTCCTTACTCATTTCTAGCTTGCTAGAAATGAGCGATGAACAAATAGTGCACGAACAGTGCATGATGGCAGCGCATTTAGACAGAACGATTATCGCTCAAAAGATGGTTTTTGAGCGATAATCGTTGTGTCTAAATGGGCCTTAAGATATACATTTAGATAAGGGTTCACATGTTGAGCTTATAAAAAATGTTTCTTGCCATGCAGTAAGATGACTTACCATATTCATTGAGTCCCTTGGGCTAGTTGTTGGCCGACCTACTGCATAATTCTGAGAAGCTGGACCTGTCTGAACTCTGCTTGCATCAATCTGCTCTTTCCAATTAGATAGTCGTGGGTTGAACACACCCTGAGCCTAAACATAGAATGAAATGTACATTTATTATAGCTTAGGGTGTGAACTAACAGCAGACACCTTGAAAATTGATATAGAAAATATACCACAAAACCGTGTAGCTTTAGGTTCGAAAAGCCTTTATTTGCTGAACTAGAATACCCCTTGCACTTATCCTTATTTATGCATGAAGGCAATTTGAATATCTTGATGTTCATGGACATCAGTTATTTATATAATAGTAAAGGAGTTATCAGATTTTTTTTTAATTATTATTTAAACCAAGCCCCCATGTTGCCAATAGTCCTTTTTATATATTTACACCTCCATTGTTGCTCAGTTTTTCGCTCCAGTGGTGTGTCATGGGATTAGTGATGTCACCGTCGAGTCCTCGCCTAGTAATGTCCCGTATATAGTAACAATGGCTGGGTGTCATACGTCTAGCTCTGTATATGGGATGTCACTAACGATATCCCCCTTGGGGCAGGCAGAAGGCAGGACAGCACAGCTGCAGGCAATGTAAACAGAGACCAGCACAGAGAATAGAGTAGTGGCGCTGGAGCAATGAGTGATGACAAGGCGAATATTGTTGGCTTTTTAAATTTTACAATATTTATTTTCGGTGCAACCAAAGTTTATTTAAATCAGAAAACAGCTATAGGGCTCATGCCCATGACCGTGTTTTCACCGCGTATAACACATGCATTGCATTAACGCGTTATATGCGGTGAATGGAGGCAATGGACTTTTATTGATCCATGCACACCAGCGTGTTGACACTGCATATCGATGTGAAAGAGAAATAAATTGCAGAAACCATACGCATCCCTGCTCTGAACAGAGATGGAATTAAAAATATAAATCACACTGTGCATGTCTATGTGTGTGTGATTCATGGGCATGCGCAGTGCCATACGCAGAGAGTATAGCTGCTGAATGTGTAAAACGCTGCAAGAGACCCGCAATGTTTTACACATAGAGCCATTGGCATGAGCCCTTAAAGGGGTTTTCCGGTAAAAAACTGGGTCAATAGTTAATTGCCGGAGACCTGCCGCTCGGGATCTTTGGTGATGAACTGATCACAAAGCCCTCTCTCAGTGAAGCAGGCCAGCTGTGTGGATATGTCATCAGTAGCTTTTTCCCAGAAAACCACTTTTAGCTTGTTTGTTCTGGCCTGCACGGGCTTTGTCTGACCATATCTTACCCGGTTGTGGTATTGCAAGAATTTGCTGCACAGTAGCCAATGTCGTTCTGCCAGAAACCGGTACCTACGCTTCTCCTCTAGTTCTGCCGCTCGCTGACTCTCTCTGACAAATGAAAGCATGTCTGAGTGCATCATGTTCACTTTCTCCTGCAGAAGATGGAAAAACAAATCACCATGTTAGCGTAGCAGGTATAGTAGCTATTATGGGACCTAGGATCCGAAGTGGATTACCTCCACTTAGAAGTAAAGTGCAGTGATTGACCATAAAGGAAGAGGAAAATGAAATTGGATAGGGGAAACTAAGGGCAGATCACTAGGAGAACAGGGAAAAGGAGTTAAAGACACAGCAGACAGAATAGATACCAAATCAATTGTATGCTTCCAAATACTGAACTCTCTTGCTGCCGAAGATGCTTGTGGTGGCACAAAATTTAATCCAAGTTTTGCTACAGGTTCATATAGTTAGTGATTACTGATATGCATGTACAGCGTTATTCAAAGAGAAGGAGCAGATTTAGGGATTTTCCCCTGTAACTGAGGTTCCTATGGATGTCCCAGCTACAGTGAAAAAGTGTGTGATAAAAAAGACAATGTGAATGTCCCCAAGAGGTCTTGTATGACATCATAGATGACATAGTGGTAAAAAAAATAGTTACAAAAATAAGTTTTAAAAAATTACAGAATAAAAGCATATACATAAAAAATAAAATGACGCAAAGCCAACGCCAACCAAAACCGTCACCATATGTGCCCTGTAATCAGAAACCATACATATTATTTATCAAAACATCCAAAACAAAATGAGGAACCCATTGCAGTACTTTATTTTAGCATAAATATACTAATTAAATAAAAACAACTGTAAGGGCTCAGTCAGACAGGCGTTTCAACGCGCGAACTTATGTGCACAAAAACGCATGGCAAAAAAAATTGTGCGACCTAAGCGGGCGTCACGCAGAAAAAAAACGCACTTGGTTGCGTTTTTGCGCACATAAAGTGCTCTGCCAGCTATCCCTGCGGCAGCAGGGACAGCTGCAGCAGGGTATTCCTTGGATGTGATACCCCAGGAAGCTGTCCCATCCAGGGGTTTCACCTTTGGTCAATGAGGCCAACGGTAGCAGTGGTGGCCCCACTGACATACAGAGAACATGGCAATCCTCTGCTACAGCTGTGGCAGAGGATTTCTTCATCTACACAGGGAGTTCTCTCATCACTGAACACTGTAACAGAATTTTTCACAGTGTTCAGTGACAAGGGGACTCCCCGCGTGGATGAAGAAATCCTCTGCCACAGCTGTCACAGCTGTAGCAGAGGATCGCTATGTTCTCCCATTGAATTCAATGGAGCCGGTGCTACATTGAAAGCAATGGGCTGCCGGCAAGCCCTGCAGTGATTTTTGGGGAAGGGCTTTAAATATAAGCCCTTCCCTGAAAATCATCCCTAAAATGTGTAAAAAAATAAAAAAATATATATACTCACCTCTCTGCAGCTGCCGAGGGGCTCAGGCACATCCAGACGGGTCTTCTCCTGCACTGCTCTGAAGTGCTTTCAGCACTCTGATTGACTGAGCACTGTGACCAATCAAAGACAGCTCTCAGCTGTCATTCAATAAAAGCTAAAAAATAGAAAAAACTCAGTGAAAAGATATAAAAATAGCCCTTTATGTCATAGGAAAAAAAACTCAGCTAAAATAAATTTGGTAGCTGAAGGAAACAAATAGGGCAGTAAAACCACCACATGGGTAAAATAACAAAAACATGTCTGGTCCTTGAGGTACAAAACAACCTGGTTCCTTAAGCAGTTAAATCCCAAAATATGCTGCTTTTTAGATAACCATGCCTTTGGTTCTCAGTTAAGAAAAAAAATCTAACCAGCACTGATGGAGTTCAGACACATTATTAAAGGGGTGGTCTCGCGAAACCAAGTGGGGTTATACACTTCCGTATGGCCATATTAATGCACTTTGTAATGTACATTGTGCATTAAATATGAGCCATACAGAAGTTATTCCACTTACCTGCTCCGTTGCTAGCGTCCTCGTCTCCATGGTTCCGTCTAAATTCGCTGGCAGCTTGCTTTTTTAGACGCGCTTGCGCAGTCCGGTCTTCTCCATTCAGCACGAGCCGCTTCAGTGTGCTCCCCGCTACAGCTCTTCTGCGCATGCGCAGACGAGCTGTCACTGCTCGGGAGCGCGCTGAAGCGGCCATTCTGCACC
This sequence comes from Eleutherodactylus coqui, assembly GCF_035609145.1. Taxonomy (NCBI): domain Eukaryota; kingdom Metazoa; phylum Chordata; class Amphibia; order Anura; family Eleutherodactylidae; genus Eleutherodactylus; species Eleutherodactylus coqui. The sequence goes on from NC_089839.1 coordinate 146,489,231, forward strand.
ATCCTCTGTTAGAGGAAGGTGCAGAAACTGGAGCTGCCCAGCGGAGAAGACCAGCCCAGCCCAGCAGCCCCGAGAAGCCTCCCAGGTAAGTGATGGGTCGGGGGGGGGCTGCCGCTGCGCCGGGCTGCGCCGGGCTGCGCCGGGGGGGGGGGGGGGCTGCCGCTGCGCCGGGGGAGCTAGCGCTAGGCCGGGGGGGCTGTCGCTGCGATGGGGGGGGCTGTCGCTAGGCCGGGGGGGCTGTCGCTGCGATGGGGGGGGCTGTCGCTAGGCCGGGGGGGCTGTCGCTGCGCCGGGGGAGCTAGCGCTAGGCCGGGGGGGCTGTCGCTGCGCCGGGGGAGCTAGCGCTAGGCCGGGGGGGCTGTCGCTAGGCCGGAGGGGCTGTCGCTGCGCCGGGGGAGCTAGCGCTAGGCCGGGGGGGCTGTCGCTGCGCCGGGGGAGCTAGCGCTAGGCCGGGGGGGCTGTCGCTGCGCCGGGGGAGCTAGCGCTAGGCCGGGGGGGCTGTCGCTGCGCCGGGGGAGCTAGCGCTAGGCCGGGGGGGCTGTCGCTAGGCCGGGGGGGCTGTCGCTAGGCCGGGGGAGCTAGCGCTAGGCCGGGGGAGCTAGCGCTAGGCCGGGGGGGCTGTCGCTGCGCCGGGGGAGCTAGCGCTAGGCCGGGGGGGCTGTCGCTGCGATGGGGGGGCTGTCGCTGCGCCGGGGGGGGGGGGGGGGGGCTGCCGCTGCGCCGGGGGGGCTGCCGCTGCGCCGGGGGAGCTAGCGCTAGGCCGGGGGGGCTGTCGCTGCGATGGGGGGGGCTGTCGCTGCGATGGGGGGGGCTGTCGCTAGGCCGGGGGGGCTGTCGCTGCGCCGGGGGAGCTAGCGCTAGGCCGGGGGGGCTGTCACTAGGCCGGGGGGGCTGTCGCTAGGCCGGGGGGGCTGTCGCTAGGCCGGGGGGGCTGTCGCTGCGCCGGGGGAGCTAGCGCTAGGCCGGGGGGGCTGTCGCTGCGCCGGGGGAGCTAGCGCTAGGCCGGGGGGGCTGTCGCTAGGCCGGGGGGGCTGTCGCTGCGCCGGGGGAGCTAGCGCTAGGCCGGGGGGGCTGTCGCTAGGCCGGGGGGGCTGTCGCTAGGCCGGGGGAGCTAGCGCTAGGCCGGGGGAGCTAGCGCTAGGCCGGGGGGGCTGTCGCTGCGCCGGGGGAGCTAGCGCTAGGCCGGGGGGGCTGTCGCTGCGATGGGGGGGGCTGTCGCTGCGCCGGGGGAGCTAGCGCTGGGGAGCCGGGGGCTAGCGCCGGTTACCTGCTGTCTGGTCGGCGGCTGCGGGGCGTCTGGTCGGCGGCTGCGATGCGTCCGGTTGCCATGGAGACACAGCTGGCGGCGTCTCGGGAGCGCGCACGTCGGGCTGCAGCGAGCGACGGGGAAAGAGCCGGCGGCCATCTTGAGGAAACTTTTATAAGTTGCTGAAACGCTGGAACGGTAAGTACGAACCAGCTAGAAATGTCATTTACAGGGGGGCTTAGTAATGTGTGTTTAATGGGGGGGACTGGGCAAAAAAAAAAATTAACTGCTTCCTCGAGACATCTCCTTTAAATCTCTTCAAAAGAACCTGTCAGGTGATTCATGCTGCCCAAACCATGAACAACATGGAATCCCAACAGAGAAAACAGTGGTGTGTGAATAAAGACTTGAATCTGGTCCTTACTTTCATACTTTGCAGGTTACGATCCCTTTGGCTCTCCATTTTCCAAGTATCTGACATGCATTTTTCAAGGGTAGTTGCTCTTTGGTGATACTCCATTTCATATCGGCTTTGGCTGTCCTATATAACAGTAGAAAATAAAATTAATCAGCTAATTAAATCTGAGCAATAAACTGATAACCATATATTACCCAAGTTTATCTCTTCACAAGTAGGAGCAATTCTGTAAATAGGGGTTGTCATCTGCAGGGAAGTCAATTGGCAAACTTTTAGCACATCATGGATGTTGTGATGGCCATCAACATATTATGACAGTCCCTCTGCTATCTCCTCACACAGAGTATAAACAGACAGTCACAAGGAATTACATTTGTCCTTGTCACACACATTTTCTAAATGGAGAAATACAGGTAACTAAAGTATGTTAAAAATGCAGATAATGTATAGGGTTCCTTCAAAGAGGTTGTCAGGTTCACAAAACCTATTTTCATACACCCTATTAGGGACTTCTGAGTTAATAAAATGGGGTCCCTTGTTCAGGATCTTAATCTCTTGGCAAGGGTAGAGAATGTATGAAAAAGTATCTCTCATCGTTGGGGACCTGTCCTATCCTGTATGACACAATCTAATGATCTGCATGCATATTGTGTAATGCCCAATTTCCCCTCTGGTGGTGCTATGGAGAAACTGAACACTTGCTACCAGGTTTATCCACAGCTGATCTGTGGGAGTCCCACCAAGGAGGACACTTTGTATTATGTTTATTGTCAAGAGGTCGTTCTAACAAGTAGGTATTGTCCAAAGTAAATGACCCCTTTAAAGTAAAATGTGGTAATGTGTGAAAGTCTTTCATGGAAGATTTATAAAATTGTCTAAAAAAATGTTTTTGAAATGCTTTTGTGCAAAATACTTAGCTATATTAATAGGCTGATATATAAAATGTGACAGCTCGGACTGGGCGATAATGTGTGTATCTGGGTAAAGAACTGACTGGGAGATAGAAAGCAGAGGGTGGTAATAAATGGTTTGTACTCTGATTCGGCCACCGTTGCTAGTGGGGTGCCACATGGTTCAGTACTAGGGCCCATTCTGTTCAATATATTTATTAATGACCTGATAGAAGGGCTGCACAGTAAAATATCAATATTTGCAGACGATACAAAATTATACAAGATAATTAATACAACGGAGGACAATATATGGCTACAAGTGGACCTAGATAAGCTGAGGGCTTGGGCAGAAAAATGGCAACTGAAGTTCAATATTAATAAATGTAAGGTTATGCACATCGACAGGAGATGTCACCAATATACACTAAATGGGGTACTGCTAGGGAAAAGTGATATGGAAAAAGACTTGGAGGTGCTAGAGTTGACTGTAAACTTAACTGGAGCAGTCAATGCCAGTCAGCTGCTGCAAAAGCAAATCAAGTCTTGGGGTGCATTAAAAGAGGCATAGGGGCGAGGGATGAGAACATTATTCTTCCACTATATTAGGCACTTGTCAGGCCCCATATGTAATACTGTGTACAGTTCTGGTCACCGCTGCTCAGGAAAGATGTTGCAGCGCTTGAGGGGGTCCAAAGAAGGGTAACTAAATTAATAAACAGAATGGGCGGCCTGGAATACCCAGAGAGGCTATCTAAATTGGGATTATTTACCCTGGAAAAAAGACGGCTAAGGGGCAATCAAATAACTATGTATAAATACATTAGGGGACAATACAAGGATCTCTCCCATGATCTGTTTATACCCAGGACTGCTACGGTAACAAGAGGGCATCCGCTACGTCTAGAAGAAAACAGGTTTCATCACCAACACAGATACGGGTTCTTTACTGTAAGAGCAGTGAGACTGTGGAACTCTCTGCCCGAGAATGTGGTGATGGCAAAATCCATAGAAGAGTTTAATAGGGAACTAGATGTCTTTCTAGTGAGCTACAATATTACAGGATATAGACATTAGGTGTCCAGCGGGGTTGTTGATCTCAAATGTTGATCCAGAGATTACTCTGGTGCCATTATGGAGTCAGGAAGCAATTTTTTTCCTCCAAATTAGCTAAATTGGCTCATTGGGGGTATTTTTGCCTTCCTCTGGACCAACAAGGAAGGAGGGGGAGGGGGGGGGGAACAGGCTGAACTAGATGGACATTGTCTTCATTCAGCCTAACATACTATGTTACTATATAAGGTGTTTTTTTTTTTTCATTTTGTCTTTTGCTTATTACTAGCTTGTCTATAATTACCTTTACCAAAATTGGACATATACAGGTTGTGTAATATTATATATATATAGTAAATTATACTCACTCGTATAAACTGCATATCCAGCTTTGTGTTCTTGTCCATTTGTTGGATAATCTCGCTATGTAATGTCTGAAACTAGAAGACATCCACAAGTTATTCTGGCTCAAAAATAGGCAAAAATACATAGAGGGAGTTGTGTCGGGGAGATTCTAACACTGTAGAGCTTCTTAAAAGTTTTGTCTGAGTTATACTAAGTTGCTTTTAATAAGTCCTGTGTGCTGCAAAATAACAATCAGCTGATACTCATCTCTTCCCGGCTCCCCATTCATCCCCCACCACCGCCTCCAGTCCCGCTCTGTTGTTATTTACAAGCAGCTGTCAGCTTGTGACAGCACATAAACCTGTCTGCTGCAGCCAATGACAGAGCTCAGCATTTGTAGATGGGCTCGAGCTGACGACAGCCTAAAAATGACACCAGCAGGGAGACCGAAGCCGGGGGCAGGAACGAGCGGGAAGAGGTGAGTATCCGCTGATTGTTATCTTATAGTAGGGAGAAATCATAGCCACTTTATATGACTTGGGCAGCCCCTTTACACTGTCACTGTAGGGTGAACAAGACACTTTGGCCCACATTTATTTAGACTGGCGTTTCATGCACAGGTTTTAAAAGAAAGTTCACTGGAGTGAATTGCACTACATTCATGAAAAGACACATGCCCCTTAATAAATTTGACACATTTTGGACTGTACTAAAGTAAGAAAATGAAAATCTATGCCTGCTAGTGTTCACACCCATCCTCAACCCACTTTCCAATTTTGGCGAGTGAGGCAAAACCCCCTAGAAAATTGTACACAATTTTGAGCTTATGCAATAATTAGCAAAAATTTTGGGAGTAAACAAAATTTACTGTTATGTATGAAATAGTAAAACTGCCACTAAAAAAGACTTGGCATATTGGTGGACAATAAACTCAAGTTTAGCGACCAATGCCAGACAGCTGCTGTCAAGGTAAATAGAATCATGAGATGCATGAAAAGTAGCATAAATGCTTATGACAAGAACATATAGTAATTTTGCCTCAGATCACAACAACATCTCTCTCTACCTCTCTCTATCTATCTATCTATCTATCTATCTATCTATCTATCTATCTATCTATATATATATATATATAGACAGATATTTTTCTATTTAGACCTGTCAGCATGACAAAGGTGCAATCTCTTCTTTACTATATGAACTATGGAACTCTCTACCACAAGATGTTGTGATGGTGGAATCAACATTGTACAAGTATAAGAGGGTCCTGGATGAATTTCTAGCGAGCAAGAATATTGCAAGTTATGGTTATTAGATTTCTGGAGATGAGGCATTGATTTAGGGATAACCTCTGATTGCCATATTTGGAGTCAGGAAGAAATTCTTCTCTCTAAGGGTGACTACCCACTACAGTTTTTTTTTCACTGCGAAATTCGCAGCGTTTTTTTTTTTTCTACAGGGGTCTATGGGACTTGTAATGTTAAAATTGCATCGCGCAAAATCGCGATTTTGCCGCGTTGCGTTTTTAACATTAGAAAGCCCCATAGACACCTGGAAAAAAAAAACGCAGCAGAGGAGTGGCCTGGCCGATGGAGAGCTAGGACGTGCCACACTTCAGCTCCGTTCTCCCCACGGCTGAAACCATAAAAAAGGGCATCCAAACCCCCTAACTACACCAAACCCGAACATGGTGAGGAGAAGAAGAGCCACAAGCCCCACCAGGAGCAGAGAGGAAGACTCCGGGCCCCTGGACCGCTTCGTGACAGCTGGCGGGGATCGCTGCAGGCGGGAGGAAGAAGGCGGGAAGCGGCCCCCGGCGGAGGGGACGAAGGAGAGAGAGGGGAGAAGACGTCGCACGGAGGAATCGGAGGAGGCGGACGTCAGCGAAAGGCCCCGGGACGGAGAGCGCGACCGCAGGTCTCCCACACAGCAGGCGGACGACCCACGCGGCGGCAAGATGGCGCCGGATGAAGCCCCGCCGCCGAGCCCGAAAGCTACAGCAGGAGAGGGAACCGACCAGGCACCCACAATGGCGCACATCGGCTCCCCGCAGCACAAGAAGCCTCACTCACCAACCGCCGAGGCCCACCGTTCACCGTCAGCGGAGTCGCGAGCCCGGAGGATCCTGCCGGAAGTGCGGGCCCGGCCGCCATCTTTGTCCACCGCTCCACCGGAAGTGAGGGAGGAGCAAAGCGCGAGGCCGCAAAACACCGGTACGGAGGCCCCCAGCAGCCGCCAGGGACCCGGTGAGACACTCATCAGGGGGAGGGGGGCCAGAAAACCCCCGAGGACCGCAGTCCTACCCGCAGGGCAGAAGCGGAGCAGGCAGGGGGGGCAAAGAAGGGACAAAAGGAGCAGCCCAGGCCACATGAGCCCATGATGGAGGGGGATGAGGAGTGGGCAGCCACCCCTGGACCCTCACCCACAACGTGGGGAGGTAGGGAGGGGACAGTGCGCAAAGACCAGCGGCCTGACACCAGGAGGAAACAGGGGGACCCTAACTCCCACACACCCATGCCATACAGATCAGCCCTAGACCGTAGGGGTCCACCGCAAGAGCAAGTGTCCCACACCGGGGATTACAGAGATATACCCCCCACCCCCCTTACATATGCCAACATAACTAAGGCCCCACAAAGGCAACAGAGACCGGCCACACAACCTCCCACAATGTCAAGCGGCCGAGCGGGAAGTGGGACCCTTACACAGGCCATGGATCCCTCAAATGACAATTGGGACTGGAAGGAGCACCTCAGAGCCATCCCAACCAAGGGAGATCTGGATGACCTCTTCACCCGATTCGCCTCATCACAAAGAGCAGCACTCGCATCCCTGCAAAAAGAAATCCAGCAGATGGGACATCGAGTAAGAGAGACGGAGGAGACGCAAGAACAAATACTTCATCACGTGAACGAGCATCACGACATCCTAAGCGAACATGCTAGCCTGATATCAGAACTCGCCACCCAACTAGACGACATCGAGAATCGCCACAGGCGTAACAACCTAAGGATTAGAGGTCTAAATGAGGAGATTGAAAGCAGACACCTGGAGACCTGGGCGCAAAAATGCTTCGGGGACCTCCTGAGCAGAACCTCAAACACACCGATCGAAATCGACAGAATCCACAGAGCCTTAGGCCCCAGACCAACAAACCCAGACAGACCGCGTGATGTGATCTGCAGGATACACTTCTATAAAGAGAAGGAAGAAATCCTGCGCCAGATCCGATCTAAAGGCCCAATCAAGGTCAGGGACAAAGAGCTATTGATACTACCGGACTTGTCAAGAAGAACCTTACAACAACGTCGGGCACTTCGGCCCTTACTGACATTACAGAAAGAACGGGACATCCCTTATCGCTGGGGCTACCCCTTCCAGTTGGTGGCTGGCTCGGGGAGCGAGACAGCCATATTCAGATCACTTGGGGACCTACCTAAGTTCCTTGCCGCTTTCGGACTTCCAATGGTCTCGCTGCCGGAGTGGCAGATGACGAGAGCCCCGACACAGCCGCCACCCAAAAGCCAGTGGCAGACAGTACAACCCAACAGAAGAAAGGAAAATAACAGCTGGAACAGAGCTCTGTCTGCGTGCCCATTACTCCTCGAGCATGAGACCCAAGACGGAAAGGACCATCCAGCTTATCCGGGACCCACGACAACGAGACCTCTTGGGATGCAACATGGGAGGACTTTTCCCCCCCTCCCCCGTCAGCAGCATGCGCGATGGAGGACCCCCCCCCCCTTTTTTTTTTTTTCTCTCAGTGTCTCTTTTCTTTCTTTCTCTTCATTTCCCCGCCCTGCCCAGGATACCCGCATCAAGGTTTGGATGCCCACCACACAACCAAATTTTTTTCTTTTCAGTCGCCGTGGAGGAGAGGAGCTACGTCCAAGAGACTCGACCCGACTCAATCGCTCCCCCACTAGGGACCGCAGCAAGTTTTTGCTGTAGAGACGTTAGTCGTTTGATAGATAGAGTTTAAGTGTTTTCCACCTTAGGCTTGAAGTTTGTTATGTTCAAGTGGCTACCAGGTGGACCACTGTTACCCCGTCGTCCCTCCCCCCACCTTCCCTCATGTGTGTTCCCCCCCCCCCCCCCCCGCCTACAACTCCAGGTACGGTACACGAGCGGGACTCAGTCCCCAAAAATTAAGTGGCCAGCAGGTCATTCTCTTAATACGTTCAGATGGCACGACTAAATATATGCTCCTTCAACACAAAGGGGCTTAATAGCCCCAACAAAAGGAACCAAGTGCTGTACAGACTCCACAGGAAACAGGTCGCGGTTGCATTACTACAAGAGACGCACTTCCCACGCTCGGGCCCACCGGACTGTGGTAGGAACAAATATTATCCCCTGTGGTTCCATTCCACCCACCCTGAGACCAAAACCTGTGGAGTCTCTATTGCATTCCATAAATCTATAACCCCAACGGTGATATCTCAGAAAGGGGATGAGGAGGGGAGGTATATGTTTCTCAAGGTGTCTATCAATAGTAAAATATACACGATTGCTAATATGTACTTCCCTAATCAGGGACAAGTGAGTTTCGCGGTCGGGGCTCTCCGGAGACTTTCGGATTTCGCAGACGGAACCCCGATCCTGGTGGGAGGCGACTTTAATATGTGCATGGATCCCCGGTTGGACTCCTCCACAGGGCGCTCAGCGGTCTCAAAGTCAGCCACCCAAAGGGTTCAGGAAGTCCTCGTGAGTATGGACCTGATAGATCTCTGGCGCATTCTTCATCCGGGTAAGCGAGACTACACCTTCCGCTCCATGGCACATAACTCCTACAGCAGGATCGACTACATTTACATTTCACACAGCTTGCTAGATGGGGACCCTCGATGTTCCCTGGACATCCTGCTGTGGTCCGACCACTCCCCAGTGTTTGCATCCTTGGGCCCGGGGGACACGGAGTTGAGGACACCCACGTGGCGTCTAAATGACAACCTGCTCAAAGACGTTGTCTATATGAATGACGTCAAAAAAACAATAAATAACTTCAGGATAGACCATGAATCAGACCCCACGCCCGCCCCGCTAAAATGGGAGGCATTAAAATGCGTCCTGAGAGGGGTTTTCATATCACATGGGGCCAGGATTAAAAAAGACCAAACAGCTAGGCTTACCCAATTGATAAAGGACCTCCAACAAAAAGAACTGGCCAACAAGAGGCATCCATCTCCCACCCTCCAGGCGGAAATCTCTGAGACGCGTCACAAAGTCTTAGACATCCTCGATCAAAAAGCCCTATGCAGAAGGGATAAGTTCAAAGCGGGATTCTATGAGTATGGGGATAAGAGTGGCAGATGGTTAGCCAGGGCCCTGCACCCCAAATTGTCCCACCCCCACATACACTCCATAAACTCAGCGGAAGGTAGGCAAATCCACTCCCCAAAAGCAATACTAGAGGAATTTCGACGGTTTTACTCAAAACTATATAACATCCCTGAGCCACGAGACATCTCTGACACCCAACACGCACAGAAGCTCGAGGAGTATTTAGATCAGTATGTTCCCAGAAGACTTTCGTCAGACGAAGTTGGGGATTTAGAGAGGGACTTCGATTTAGAAGAACTCTCAAAAGTATTAGCGGACATCAAGCCAGGAAAGAGCCCAGGCCCGGACGGCTATTCCCCGAGATTTTATAAGGCATGTGGGGACTGGGTATCGGATCTACTGATGCAGGCTTTTAACTCAGTGTCCCGGGGGTGCCCATTCCCCCCACAGGCCTTACAGGCTCATATTGTCTTGGTCCCCAAACCTGGGAAGGATCCCCTGTCTTGTGGCAGCTACCGCCCAATATCACTGATCAACTGCGACATTAAAATCTTTTCTAAAATAATAGCCAATAGACTAAATCCGGCGATACCGCGTCTCATCCACAATGACCAAGTGGGATTTGTCCCCGGGAGGGAGGCAAGGGACAATTCCACCAAAACCATGTCCCTGATAGATCGGGCCAAGAAAAAGGGAGTCCCACTCTGTCTGCTTTCTGTGGACGCTGAAAAAGCGTTCGACAGAATCAGCTGGAGATTTCTGGAGGCGACGTTGGGGAGGGTGGGGTTGGGGACAAGGGCACTATCCTGGATACTAGCACTATACAACAGCCCATCGGCCCGGATCAGGGTGAATGGCAACCTGTCCACCCCCCTAGAGATCAAAAATGGGACGAGACAGGGGTGCCCCTTGTCGCCAACTCTGTACATATTGGTAATGGAGACGCTCGCAAACGCCATCAGAAATAACCCCTCAATAAAAGGGATGCAGGTTGGGCAGGCAGAATATAAAACATCACTTTTCGCGGACGACCTCCTAATATACGTCACTAATCCCCGTGTAGGCCTCCCAAACATTATCCGGGAATTTAACGAGTTTGGAAAAATTAGCAACTATAAAGTTAACGCACAAAAGTCGGTGATTCTGAATATTTCAATACCTCAAACAATCATAGCTGACTTGTCCTTAGAATTCCCTTTTATTTGGAAGCAGGTCTCAATCAAATATCTAGGGATCCAAATCCCGACAGACCCGACGACGACTTATGAACTAAACTACAAACCCCTTCTTAGAACCATCGAGAAGGACCTGGAGAAGTGGTAGGGAATGCCATTATCATGGTTCGGCAGGATGAGTGCGATCAAAATGGATATCCTCCCGAGGGTCCTATACATATTTCAGACCGCACCATGTAACCCTCCAAAAGCGTTTTTCGATAGACTACGTAGCCAAATTCTTAAATTTGTATGGAAAGGAGGATCCAGGAGACTAAGCTACAAAAGTCTAACCAAGCAAAAAGTGAAGGGGGGGGGGCGGGACTCCCAGACCTGCGTCTATATCACAAGGCGACAATCGGCACCCTCATATTAGACCTCTTTCACCATAGATCTGACAAACAGTGGGTGCAAATAGAGAAAGATGGTAATGACATTGAGACGAGGGGGGTGTTCTGGGTCCCCGGCCTGAGGACACAAGAGAAATCGACGATCTCGTTCCTAATGAACTCCCTCCTGGGGGCCTGGAGGGGGGGGGGTGACGTGTCGATTCCAGGGCCTCTCACACCACTGGCCGGCAACCCACAACTCCCAGCAACACTGCACACACGCAACCTGAGGTTCATGCCACCCGGCGTGGAGGCAAGGATAGGGGAGGTGCTAGAGTCGGGAAGGCTGCGGGATATGGCAGATATCAGAGGAGCAGTGCACTCTCCCCCGGGCTCATGGATGCAATTTCTCCAGATCCGTAGTTACTTGGAGAAAATAAGACCTGCTGGGGGCTGGACAGCGAACCTCACCCCCTTTGAGAAGTTATGTTGCGCTTCAGAAACGCCCAGACACACAGTCTCATTGCTATATAACCAATTACTAGACGAAAAACTAGGCGACCATCGCCCCAGGTGGGTGGGGGCATGGGAGGAAGCGCTAGTCCGGCCGGTGTCGGGAGAGCTCTGGTCTAGGGCCTTTCAGCTCACACATAAGATGTCTATTGCGAGCAGAATCCAGGAGCTTAATTTCAAAATTCTATCCAGATGGTACATGACCCCAGAAAGATTACATACCATCTTTCCAGCAACCTCGAGCATCTGCTGGCGCTGCAAAGCGGAGACCGGCTCGATGCTTCACATTTGGTGGGAATGCCCCATGGTAGCGCCCATCTGGCACCAAATGAAAAACCTGTACGAGAGTACGTGCAGGGAGACTCTGGATTTGACACCGGAGCTGGCGCTTTTGTCAATTGCCCCCAACACCCTGTCCCTCAAAAAAGGCCTCTTAAAGTTCTTCCTTTTGGCAACCCGTCTATCAATCCCTAGGTTCTGGAAGCAGGACAGGGAGGTGCCCAGGCATGCGTGGGTGGGGGCAATGGATGAAATAGCCCGGATGGAGAGACTGAGGCTAACCGATGACCCCCAGGGTCACGATAATTTCTATAAGACCTGGGCGTTGTGGATAGATATTCGGGAGACACCCTTATTCACCAGATGGCTGCAAACAGGTTCTTGCATATAGAACCAAACGATCAAGGTTGGCCTCTATACCACCGAACCCAATACCTGGATTCCCCCCCCCCCCCCCTTCCCGCTCTTCCCCCCCTCCCTGGTCCCAAACCCCTGTCTTTGTATATGTCACTGTTTGCGAGATGACAAATTTCAAGCAAAACGCATCTCTGTTTGATTGGAAATTTATGGCAATAATATTCATGGAGCCATGAGTGCTCTGCTTAGGTTCAATATCATTTACGCGTTAATGTAACTGTTTCGCCTTAATGTTAAAATTCAATAAAAATGTATTAAACAAAAAAAAAACGCAGCAAATTCGCAAACGCTAGTGGGTAGTCACCCTAATATGGGGCAATTCACATCTGTCTCATAGAGGCTTTTGTCTTCCTCCGGATTAACACGGTAAGATTATAGATTGGACATTATGGACATTTTTTAACCTTGTCAACTGTGTAACTAAATGTTAGCCAAAAACAGGCACAAACTACTTAGTAAATGTAGGGAATAATATAACAAGAGGAATAAAAATACACGCATCTGTTAGGGGCTAAAAGCTCCAGTTCTATTTTACAAATACAGTTTGTAGCAATTTTTAGGAGGAAATCCTATTTAAATACTTAATCAATACTTAATTCATGAATAGTAATAAAAAACAATAATTCCTTAATAGTGGAAACATTTTCCTTACCACTACATTAAGTCCAGCACTTGCATTTTTGCAGCTATCAGCCATCTGGACAAGCAGCTGACCTGTAATGGTAAAAGAGAGAACATTGCAGTTATGTCATAAATATCTTAGTGTCTGATATGATGGTCAGTGTAAAGCAAAAAACATACAAAACTATGTGAACAATTAAGTCATAGAACAATGACAGGGACCAAAATTAAAAGAGTCAGTAGTCTTGATACGTAATAAGTTGCACAATGTAAGGTTTCACTCTAGCGCAACCCTTGCATACTATAACAGAAGGGTTCCTGAAAAAAAAGCTATCTCAACAAAAAGTTTTGGAAAGACAGGGACACAAAAAGGGGTATGTATAGGGGCAGTGTGGTGATGGGCCAATCAAGAAAAATTTAAAAAAAAACAGTCGGAGGAGACTGTATCCCCACAATAACAAATTAAATATAGGAACTGGAGGAGACACGGATGAACTGAATAATATTTACTGGGAGAATCTGGGATTGGCTTGAAGGGCCAAAAGTGAGTGAATATTGGTATCAGGAAGTCCAGGTTCTCTCAAAAAGTTCGTCATGGTCTGTAAGAATGGCCGCTAGTTTTAAATTAACCATTATCCAGGACAATTTGGTTTTGACAAGGTCAATACAGATCGAAATTTTCCCCCAGGAGCGAGCAATAGCTATAAGGGCAGAGAGAAAAAACACAGGGAAACCCAGCTGAATATATGTTTGGGTATATTGGGAATCTGCCTGCCAAGGAGTGCTTCCCAAGGAGACTTAAGCAGGCTTAATCTTGTAATGAGGAATATTAAAGAGTAGATTTGAATCCTAAAGCCACAAAGTCTAGGGGAATTCCACCAGATGTGTAAAAAGGTGACCTCACCCCAACAACCCCGAAATAAAATGCCCGATTCCCCAAGGAAAAATACAAGACAATATCTGTGGGGTCAAGTACCAGCACATTAAAAGTTTGTAGCCCGCTTCCATAATCGATATGTTGATTGAGAGCTTAGCAGTCGAAGAGGCCATTTTATGCCATTCCTAGACCGGCAGCTCCTTGCTAAGGTCTGCCTTCCATTTATGCATGTAGGAAAGTTTACCAGTAGGCAAAATTAAATTAGAGTAAAGCTTGGTAATGATCCCAGACCCACATGAAAGTGTATTACAAATACGTTCACATATTAGCTAAGGTGCATCTATTTTTGGTTAAGTATAGGACATAGTGCTTAATTTGTTGTAAGTGAAATAGTTCTGAATCCGGGATAGAATGGGTAGACCGGAACTATTCAAATTGTTGAAAACCTATCCTGTCTACCACGTTAGCAATTCTAGTATGACCCCTGGAGATCCACCACCTAAATCCTGCAATGTTAAGACCTGGAGGGAAGGCAGGATTGCCAAACAAGCAAGATATAGGATGGTGTTATACTTTTATATAGGAAGGTGTTATACAAAACCAAGTTATACTTTTTGACAGTCTATCCCACAATGTCAAAGAAGAGGACAGGGCCGGGTACATAATTGTGGGTCTGTTCCTAGATCTACATCAGAAAATTTGTTCAAGGTGGCAAGGGAGAAGCACAAGAGATTCAATATTTATTCATGTAGGCCTACAGTAATGGAAGAATATAATGGTTACTTGTGCCAGCTGGGTTGTATGATAATGCTTCAGAAGATTTGGGACTCCCAGGCCACCCGCATTATGGGGAGCATATAATATAGATTCTTGAACCCGCTTAAGTTTGTTGGACCAAATAAATGACAAGAGCTTGGATTAAAGACCTTTTGAGACTACAGTAGGGACAGGAATGGGTAGAGCACAAAATGAGTCTAAAATGTTTGGAAGCTATGTTGTAAATGGGAGTTTGGAGCTTTATTTGGTGGTAATTTACAGACATGTACCTTTGAATATAACATGGTATACAGTCTTCAAGCATTTTAAAACCATTTTCAGTGACACTTTAGTACTGAGGAAACCTGCACTGTGCAAATGAATTAAATTACACCATTTAAAAGGAACCTGTCATGCTGAACATGCAATTCTATCCGCGGGCAGCATGGCATACAACAGGACCAGATTGATATCTAGTTTTGTCATTCAGTAAAACTCGCATTTTATTCATTTAAACCCTGCTCTCTGTGGGCTTAGAATCCAGTGGTGGTCCCAATCAGTGATTGACAGCTATCCATGTATGCACAGTCATATACATGGCAAGCTGGCAATCACTGAAGTTATACTGAATCTACTCCCATCTGTATGTATAGATATGCTCTACTCCTCTGGCTACTCCACTGACTTTCAATTTTACAGCATTTTCCAGGCAACAGGTTCAATTTAATATATCAAGGAGAATGTATTGGTTTTCAATATTCTAATTCCATGATTTGCTCCTGCAAAGGTTTCTAATGCGACTGTACAATACTGCATGTAACAAATATATCTGTGTTTTACATGTGATTTTTTTTTATAAAAGTACACAGAAAAACTGTAGATGATATGATGTAAAAAAAAAAAGTAGTACAGTATTCTCTACCTCTTTAGAACTGAAGTTACAACTAAAGAATCTTTTTCCCACTCTTCGGATTTTGAGAAATAGTTAGGACTATCTTAGGGACATTTCCATCAGTACAATCATTGGAAGGAGGTTCTGTTCCCACATGGGCAACATCATCATCATCTATCAGCTGCCCTCCCAGTGATGCGGATTTGCCTGCACCACCACCAAAGGGGATTGTTCAGGTAAGCACAGTTTAGATGTAGACTACCTTAACCATAAATGAGCTGATTTCTATGGTACCATAATATACCTCCTTAGTATAGTGCCTGATATAGAGCTAGAGGACTCTGTGTCCATATAGTGTCCATGCACAGTACCAATAACTATGACATATACAGAATCTGAACATGGAAGATGCTAAAAATGTACTGGAGTGAGTATAGCATGCCACATGTACGCACCCAACTTCATTTGAAAGTTGGCATGCATGTTTGAGCAAGCTGATAAATTGGAGGCAAGAATTAGGAATTTCGAAGCTTGTTTGAAAAATGTTACTAAAGAAACCTAAGAGGAGGGTGAAGAAAACTGCCATGGTATACGAATTTTTTTTAGTGTCAAAGTCCTTTCTCACTTGAGGGAATCTCCACACAGAGAAGAGATAAGCACATTATGATAGTTACAGGAACAGATTTTTATTACAGTATATGATCAAAGGAGAAGTCTATCAGACAATGTAAAAAGCTGAAAAGACAGTTTTTTTTGGCTCTCTGTCAAGAAGATAGATACCTGGAGATAATATGTACGGATTTCTTCCACTATGTATGGAGGGGGTTTAGCACCCCCAATCTTTACCCATCCCCCATGGCACAGTTGGCAAGTTGCTTGCCAAATTTCTCCAGTCCGGTTCTGTGTTTGACCTGCCAAAAAGTGGACAGAACAAAACTGCCACAGACAAAGCAACAGCAACCGCTGTCCTGGTGTCCTTCTGCAAGAGCCCACATTGTAGCCTCTGTCACAGGACAGTAGGGTGAGCTGAATCACCATTGGACGTATACTGGATACGCACAAACGTCACCCGTACTAGATCCAGTTGCTGCATTATCTAATGTTGTCTGAGGACAACAATCCCAATGATGGTGTTAAATTTTCAGAATTGGTGTCACAGCAATTGTAATGGGACCCACATCTCACAGAGAAAATGGCTGTTCTGGTGTCCATCTGTAAGAGCTCACATTGTTCAGTTTAGTCCTTTATATGGTGTTCCACATTTTAGACAATCCCTATTTCTTGGAAGGGTTCATTGAATCCATTTCATAATGATCCCTAATAAGAGGAGCTACTGAGACAAGAAAGGAAGAGAGAGTAGAGAAAGAGTAGATGTTTCCATGAAGCTTGGGTCACATTCACACAAATCACATAAGGACCACATGGTAAGGACTCTTCTCTTCATTTAGTATGCGTACTATGGAGGACGAGGCTGACACTGCATATCATGATAAATGCATAATTTTACAGAAATGTTTTATATACCAAAGTATCCCCAAGCAACCTTGACTTTAAAACTACCATAAATAACACAATAATTACAAGTCCTTACATTGTGTAACTGAAAGAATGCTAGATGCAATTCACCATTTAGTTAATGAGTTCAAAGTACAAACACTAGCATGATATTGCACATGCATTTGGATTCATCTTTGACACCTTCCTAAGACCATGCACCATAATCTGCTTGTTGGGCATTTATTAGATTACCACTTGAATGACAGAATTCTTGAGTCTATATGAATAAAAATAGGTCACAGTGTATCCAATATGCATTTTGGGTCAAAACCACAGATAACCTATTAAACATACAATTATACCAAATAAGAATCTATAAGCAGAATAACGAATGTAAGAAGAAGAGCAAAAACAGCCGTAATACTGGTGGCTCGCCCTTGATTTTTGTTCAGATTCTATTCTACAGGGTGGTCCAAAGGCATGGAGACACTTGTATAAATGACGAATGGTGGTTGGGAACACCATCCTGTGTGTTGCATATGGCTAAGGGGAAGAGGGCAAATGTGGGAGGGGCAGGGTGCATGTGACATATGTATTTGCTAGTGAATGTGACGAGGAATCCAAATCTGTGCTTAAATGTGATGTACCTTTATTCCTGCCAAAGTTATTATCAATTTTCTCTTTGTTACAGACACAAATATGATTAACACATGTTGAGAGGAAAAAGATTGTGCTGATCTCTGGGGGAGCTCAATACCTGAGTTATTGCAGTGGATTTCAACATTTGGCACCCTAACAGACCACCCATCTGCCATGGCACAGTTAGCACATTGCTTGCCAAATTTCACTAGACAGGTTCTGTACTAGACCAGGGGGTGGCGCAGCTGCTGCCGGACCCATTGGAAGCAATGGGCGAGATCGTGAAAATAATGGACATGCTATGATTTTGTTTTCACGCTGCGTCACAAGCGTTAAAACATCACACATGTGATGTGAGCCATTGTAAGCCATTGGCTTCATAATTTTGTGATTTCTCGCAGCCTCGCTGGGAAATCGTGCGATTTCATTGACAGTGTGCAGGATCTCTAAATGACATGATAACAATTATGACAATAACAAGTTTTTTTTCTTTTAGGTTTTTCCACTTTTGCACAATAGAAAGCCTTTTTTTTAAACGTTTTTTACATTGCTGCATTCAAAGTCCAATAGCTTTTTTTATTTTTCCATGTGTGAAGCTCTGTGAGGGCTTGTTTTTTGTGTGATGAGCTTTTTTGATCACTTTTATTGTGTTTTCTGGGAGGCAAAAAATTTTGCCTGTTTTAAAGGGTCATTTTTGCTACAGCTTTTGCCATGCAGGATAAATAGTGTGTTCAATTTATTGTACAGCCTTTTACAGATACAATGATACCAAATATGTGGGATTTTTTAAATTTTGTTTTCTTTTTATACAAATAGGGGAAAGTGCGCAAAAAAGGTTTTTTTCATGGGTTTTTACACTTCATTTTTTCTGTCCCTGCAGGGCACTTGAATCATAATAGCTGTGATTATGCATTGCAGGACTTCTGTACTTACAATAGCGATCATAGGTAATGGCAAGCTGGGACACCAGTAGGGGATTAAAAGCGTGGCATAGGCTCAGGAGGGACTCTTAGCGGATGTTTTTGTTGTTTTGATTGCTGTGATATCCGCCTTTTCAAAATTCTTAAGTCTGTATTGCAGCCTGAGGGACCTCTTTTTTTTTCTTCTCTTTTTTTATTTTTATTTTGACTTTGTGTTTAAATATGTAAAATTTCAATAAGAACATATTAAACATAAAAGCGTGGCATGTAGGTGGTTAATGGCGGAGATCAATGTTCTCATCAGTCTCCATTGTTGCAGTGGGAGGCCAGCTATCTGTTACAGCTGGCTTCTGCTGTGAGATGGTCCAGGCTCACTTCTAAACCAGCACCATCCACATGATGTAAGTTTATGTCGTGGTGTGTTAAGCCCCCCACAGTCAGGATGTGAAACTACATTATATATAGCATTAAAAGGATCTATCAGCTCTCTTGACTTGTCTGTTGTAGTAAATATTGGTATTACTCATTAGATCACAGTTCTGGAGCATTGATTCTTATAACTCTTGTGCTATTCCTCTGTTACTCCTATTGTAAATAAGTTGATATCTGGGTGTTACCATTTCACGTGTTGAAGTGTGTCACAGTCTGGCAGTGTCAGCACTGATCAGAAAGTTTCAGCGTGTTGGGGCAAATCCCTAATTAGTAACACCCAATTGTCAGTTACTTGGAGCAATAAAAGAGGAAGAACACAACACATAGTCTTAAGAAATAATGCGCCAGGATTGTCCTATAATGTAGAGTACGAGTATTTACTAAAACAGACAGAAGAGCCAACGGGTTCTCTTTAACAGATTGTTAAAAATAACTAACTTCCATTTCACTGCCACATGATGACTTCTGGCAAACATACTCCGAGGATCCCTCAGGTTACAATGGCCTTAGGATATAATATTTTCAACATCCAGTGGTCTTCCCAGGTTCAGTGTAGCTTCAAACCAGACTCCACATACCATGGCACAAACAATCCTTATCTGCGGCACATGCACTTTGCTGGCAAATCCACACAACCTATTATTGAAGTGGCTGCACTGATTGGCCGACTAGTTGCACCTCCTAATAGTATAGTGCAGTACTACACATCCTGTACTGCTCTGTACCTGTGCCAGGAGTAGCTGCTCCTTTGGACAACAGGTGAGGGCCCTCCATGTTATTTTTCTGGTACAAAATACAATATATACAAGATAAAGGATTTAACATCCAAAATGCCAACCAAACGCACGCGGGCACAGAGTTGACCATACATGATTAACTTCTTGGAAGAGTAAATGTAAATAAGATGTTTACATAGAATGTTTATGAACATATGTGACCATGTCAGTTTGACCCGCCGGCCAGTCTGAAGGCCACAGTAGCTATCTTCTGGAGCAAAAGACTTCGTGATTTCCTCAAAGTTTATTAAAGAACCATTTAATACCCAAAAATTCTTCAGAAGAGAACAAATAATTTGTGCGAAAACAGACACAAAAGATGGCTACAGGCTTACAAAATGGGTACGCATCAGATAGGACATGGAGTCATATCCATTTCACTAACACTTGCCTATTACTTTTGGTTGACAATTTGGCGCTTCAGGTCCAGTTATCAGTTTTCTCCAGTGCTTTATGCTCAAATTACAAATTGTGGATTTGAACATAAAGCATTTTCAGCTTACAGCGGTTGTCCCAGAACCAATTAATATTGTATGTTGAGGGCCCTCTTGTATTAAAGCACATAGGCACGCTGACTTTGAAATTAAAACATTCCCTTTTTTGCAACTTCTCAAATTACCCTTGTCTCTTTACACATAAATAGAACACATAAACTTGGGCTCAAACGTCATAATATGCAGACTATATTAGATATATTGTTGCAATATTTCCCAAACACCAGCTATACAGCACTTCATAATTTAATTCAAGCAGAGTAGCTTGAAGTGCAAAACCTAAAAGATCTATATATACTAGAAAAATGCCATATAAATTATAGTCATCATTTTATGGTTAGCATTTTGTAAATTCCAAAAATTCTTTATATCAAATACTTGAAGCCAGCTGATATCTAAGGACAAGCTTGTACTCCCAGTTAAGACCTCTCAACCATGCTTGCCAACTTTTAAAGTGAACCTGTCACCAGGTTCATGCTTTCCGAACCAAGGGGCACCATGAACTCCGGCAGGCACTTATTGGCCTGTATGCTTTATTCTGAAACAATGTGATGTTCCAGAAAAAATGTTTGGAGTAGGGCTTGGAGTCAGGGGGCGGGGCCAAGCTGACTTCTTCCCTCACAGATCGGCTAGAGACTGGTCTCTAAGAGAGTAAGAGACTGGTCAGTCTAGCAAATCCAGACAGGGAAAAACCAACCTGGCCCCAATCCTGTGACTCTGAGTCTTGTTCAGAATGGATTTTCAAAGTATGTTTTTTTCTGCAACACAGAGGATTTTAGAATAAAACATACAGGTCTGCAATGTTCATGATGCCCGTGCCTCTAACAGTCTGAGCTTGGTAGCAGGTTCTCTTTAAGGGTGGCTTCATAGGTGCGTGTTTGCACGTGTACTTGCACACACAAATTTGTGAGCACAATGCACAGAGAATAGAACTTATTCACCCCCCCCCCCCCCAAAAAAAAGAAGAAGAACGCAGCATGCTCTATTTTGGAGTGCACTTGCACACAAAAGGCACCATATGGGAGGGGTGGGGGGTACGCAAATGTGCATCCGAATTCCTGCGTAATTACGCAATACGTTGAACAATTTCACTGGGAATTGAAAACACTAATTAGGTTGTACAACTTGTAAAATTGCACAATAAACAGCACAGACGCACGCACAATAGCACGACCTTCACTGAACAAAAAGTTGCACTATCATACGCACTTTTGCGCTTGCGCTCGTGGGAAGCCACACTAATGCCAGGCTCAGTCTAGCATATTTGAATTGCGATGTATATGCATATAATATGTGGCAAATTATACTTGTGTATATACATTGTGTATGATATGTGCGTGAAAAAGAACGCTGCGTGTTCTATTTTACCACGTTTTACATGCAATACAGCCCTATCTCTATGGGTGTGCAAGAAAACACTGTACATACGGCATTTTTATGCAACGTTGCTAAGAGACTATAGAAGGAAAGTAAAAAAAAAAACGAGCAACCAGAAAGAAGCCGATGCAGGACGGCGTGTGTGAAATACGCTGTCATGCACTACAAATCCGCAATAATATGTCGTTCCAAACCCTGGTAAAACACTGCATTTTATACGCAGCATTTTATCACACGTTCATGTAAGCTTGGTCTAAGAATCATTTTTGGACATGATAAAAAAAAATAAAATTTAAGTATAGAACAGACAAGTACTCTCTAAATGCTTATCGCTACCTTACTGAATGTAAGTTCTTTTCTCAAACTCACCCAGTCCGTGACACGCAGAGTTCTGTAACGCTTGTTCGCCGATCTTCTTAATTGCATTGTAATAAGACTCAGCAACGTCTGACAATGCTGTTCAGAGAAAAGACAGCAAATATAATTGTATCTATTCTTGTTGTTTATGCATTATAATTGTAACATTATAGGTTATACAACAACTCAGTATATGTAAGGCAAGTACAAGCTCCAAGTCACGACTGACTCCTCGGGTGACGTCTTCTTGGCAGACTGTTTTTGTGGGGTGGTTTGCCATTGCCTTCCCCAGGTATCCTTACCCCCCAGCAAGCTGGGTACTTATTTTACTGGAAGGCTGAGTCAACCTTGAGCAGGCTACTGGAGGCCCGCAACCTTCAGGTTGGGAGCGAGAGCTTAGGACTGCATTTCTGCTGCCTTAACACTCTGCAGCACACGAGGCTCTTTATGTAAGGGAATATGGATTATGGATAAATGGGCAGATCTGCTTATTTACTGCTTAAACAAATGTGATATTTCATATGCCACAATTAAGAGTGCGGGAAATTGGCATATGTATAACGTAACGTTCAGAATTGAACCTAGTGATTTCAATGGGTTCATTCTCACATCTTTTTTTTTTTTGCACCTACTTAAAATTAGGTACAAGTGCTAAATACACACGTTCACTGTGGAAAAAAATTGCACAGGAGTAGAGGCGTAAGTTGAAGCTCCCGGGCCCCGATGCAAAACTTGTAACAGGGCCCCCAACTATAATGCTTTACTCATAGTACTGGGTTCCCTATATGGAGAAGAGAGGCCTTATGGGCCCCCTAAGGCTCCTGGGCCCGGGTGCAACCGCATCCTCTGCATCCTCTATAGTTACGCCCCTGCACAGGAGCGAATGTATTACGTTACATGCTCAACTGTTGAAGCCCTTAAAATGCATTCATTAATAAAGTCTGCGTACAAGAACATCTACTGATGATTGCCGCTTGCCGTTACAAAACATATTAGTAAATGTGCTGGGATTTATTTTTTTACTATATAAACTCCGCACTACTGCACGCAAGTTTGTAGAAAAAGCAGAAAGACAGGTCCTGCCCTATCTTTCCTGTACGTACGTAGTATTAATGCGTGAGAATCCCGATAGTGAGAAAGAAACCATTAAAATCAATGGTTTTGTTTCGTCCCGTTTTGCGGCCATGTTTTTCATGGTCGCAAAATGGGAAAAAAATACGCCTGTTTAAGCCCCGAATCTTTGGCCCGCTGCTCTGGATCTCTAGGTGACTGCCACATTCAACTGTATCTGCATCCTCAGGATGTCGAGTCAGTTGTATACTATGGTAGAATAGGAAATATTAGCTCTCTATATTCTCCCAACCCTGCAGCCTATGAGATGACGGGACAGGTATCCTGCATCCTGAGTGCGGGTGAACTAAGGGACACTATTATTGAGTCAAGGTATAACAGAGGTCACTAAGTGGAAACCAATACTGAGTAGGTGTACTAAGGGGCACTATTACTGAGTCAAGGCCAATGAAAGGGCATCATAACCAACTGGGAGTACTGAGAGGCACCAATACTAAAAAGGAGGCACCGTTATGAATTATTAAGGGGTGACACTAAGGGGGCATTATGGCCTTCATATAGACATACAAGAGGCATTATTATATTCAAAGTGCACAGCAGGCAATATTACTTTTTAAGGGGGCACCTAGAGAACATTATTACATTCAAGGGAAAGTATTACTGTCTAGAGGGCAAAAAGACGGCACTACTACATTTGAGGGCATGCACAATGAGCATTACTACTTTCAGTTGCAAATCCGCACTAAAACCCAGATCAAAATCTGCAATTTACTGATTCACTGCAAATTTTCTGCTAAAGAAAATCTGCAGAATATGTGCAACCCTAAGAGTGGCAGCACACGGGTGCATGGAGACTGCGTATTACATGTGTAATTTTCAAAGCGTAATACATAGTTAAAAATGCATGTACATGCATATTTACTGCATATTTAAAACCCCATAACCTATTAAGTACGTAAGGGCTCCTGCAGGCAAGTGTTTTTGCGTACATTTTTGCATGTGAAATCGCTTGTGCTAACCAGAGCAAACGAACAAATTGATTAAATGGGCTCCCTTACATTCTGCATTTTTACACTTAATTTTTGCGCGTGTGAAAATATATGCTCTATTTTTGTGCGCATTTGCGCAGCCAAAGAACCATAAGAGTCTATGAG
This sequence comes from Eleutherodactylus coqui, assembly GCF_035609145.1. NCBI lineage: Eukaryota > Metazoa > Chordata > Amphibia > Anura > Eleutherodactylidae > Eleutherodactylus > Eleutherodactylus coqui. Next base: position 146,513,081 of record NC_089839.1, read on the forward strand.
GGTGTGCAAATGTGCACCCTGTCCGCACTAAATCATGCACTGAACTACACAATTAATCGATAACACCGGGAACTAATTAGGCTGCACAGCCATCCAAAGCATGGTGTGAACGGTCCTGGCATCCATTTAAAAAAGTACAGCAAACAGCGCTGCTACACGTGCGAAAGCACGTGATAGCGCTCCCTAGACAGTGCAATCACATGACGCTTTTGAAAGTGTATATATGTCTAAGCTTAAAATCTCATCCACACGCTGCAGAAAAAAAATAACCAAAATCAGTGCAGAGACTGACATTGGAAATTGAGGTAAATCAAGTGATCATATCAGCAGGGATGAGGCGGTCATCTTGGAAAAAAGCAATGTGTGGAAACATCCGAAGTGGAGGGCAGAATGAGAAGGTAATGGCTGTGCGATTTATATCCATAACCAGCTGTGTATAAACATGGTGCAAACACCACTCATATATGACATTTTTTAACCGGAATACCCCTGGCTCTTGACATTGCATGTCAGAGGTGTTTATAGGCCCGGCATAGTTCAGTATTCCATTCCATTGTTCAATTTTTCGTTTTTTACCGTTCAAATTTCATGCTATTGCACGCTGGTAAAACAAAGCAGGAAGATAGGTCGTGCCCTAGAAAAACTGCATGCAAGAAAGATAGGGCAAGTGCTATCTTTTGTGGCCCGTGCTATTAACGCGCGAGAATCCAGCTAGTGAAAATGAAATCATTGAAATCAATTTTGTTTTGTCTCGTTTTGCGGCCGTAAAAAAAGTCAAAAACACAGCCATCTGAAGACGCCCTTACAGGACAAGCCATGTGGATGAGATTGCAACAAATCTCATCCACGTAATGTGACAAAAATCGATGCACAATCCGCAGCAGAATTGACATGCAATGCAGATTTTAAATCCACTGTATGTCAACTGCTTGCGGTGGATTTTGCCCTTTGCAATGCAATGAGTGACATCTGCAATATATCCACAGCATTCCAGCACCAAAATTTGCATTAAAAAAAAAAACATACTACTCAATGCTGCAGATTTCTTGCAGATCCTCCCCGGATCTTCCGATGCACAAAATCCACAGCAGATTGGACACATATGGCCTTACTCTTAAAGGACCACTGTGAGTATAACTGTTACTGTACTATGCTTAGTGCAAGGCCTGGTAGGGTGGTTATGATACTCGGAATCAGACAGACAGTTTCAGTCACACAGTGCCATCCATTAGGCTGCTTTATAATCCACAGTGGGTTCGGGGATCAGGAAAGGGGAATCTCCTGGCCGAACGAGTCCATCTTATGACAGAACCGCACAGCGCCAAAAGGACACGGCATTTTACCAGGAAAAAAGTGCTGCATGCAGTACTATTTCTTCTGGTATTTTGTGCCGAATTTGCGACAGGACCACAGCTTAGATGTAAAGGCAGCCCAACAGCATCAGCCATACTATGTCTGCCATAACAGTGCCAACAACACAGTGCCCACCACAATACTCGTTACACAGTGCCCACCACAATACTCACTACACAGTGCCCACCATATGTGCCAGACATTGCCCCTCCATTACTGCCAGCAACATTGTGCACCAGAAGCACTTACCTGTCCGTGCTCCAAATCTGTGTACCACTAAAGGGTGCTAACCTGAATCTTCAAAGGCTAACGCTGACATCTATGACATTTTGGAGTATTTAGGGAAGAGAGAATTGAGCTGCCTTTTACAGCTGTCTTTCTAAACCATTGGGTTGCAGTCAAGAACGTCCTTGTTCTGATGGTTAGGGGCCATGTGTTAGGCACTGCTGCTTAGGAGCTTTCGAGGAGTTTTCCCATTAAAGACATTTATCAACTATCTACAGAATCACCAGGACTCACAAGAATGGTGCATCTCTGGGGAATGTAACAGACGAGCAATGTGCTTGGTTATCTCCCTCAGTCCCACTGCAATAAATGTAGTGGTGAACACGTATGCATACCCTCACTTTATGCACTATGGAGATTTGCGGTGCTACATTCTTGTGATCCTTGAGGGTCCCAGCAGTCAGACCCCCACCATTCATAGATTTATCACCTAACCTGTGGATAGGTGATAAATGTCTTCAATGGTATAACCACTGTAAAAGGGGTTGTCCAGCCATAAAAAATGAATGACCTATCTGCAGGATAGGTGATCAAAAGTAGATCAGCAGGTATCTCCCACCTGGAACCCCCACTAATCAGCTATTCATCTAGCCAGTGTTCTTGTAAACTGAACTGATTTCTGCGTGAAGCATACAGCTCCGTTCTCACTACAGTGATCAGGCTTGGTATTACAGGCAAAGCTTCTATTGACGTTAATGGGAACTTTGCATGTTATACCAAGCCTGGCCACTGCAGTGAGAACGAAGCTGTCTACTTCCTATAGAAATCAACCCAGTGCATGAGTGTAGCAGCCCAGCAAATAGCTGATCTGTGAGGATCCCAGGTGGCAAACTATCTTTAATCTTCTATTGATATTCTATCCTAAATCTAGGTAATCAAGCATTTACAACTGGACAACCCCTTTAAGCTGACAGCTATCAGCTCCATTTTCTTGAAGATGCACTTTTTTGTGGCGTGGCTGATCGTAAATGGTATTTCAATAATGTAGGGCAAAAAGTAGCTGCCAACCGGTCTAATATACGGTTAGCTGGACTCCTAGATTATAATCTAAAGTATGTGTATGTATGCAACTTTAGTAGTGACCCAATAATGAAAGATAAAATGCTCAAAAGGAATGTCAGGTGAATAGTCACTCTGGTTACATTGCAAAAATATATCAAGTATGTATAAACAGTATCAAAAATATATGCCCTTGCCATCTATAAGACAATAGTAGAGACACTTACCATTTAATGCCCGTAGGTAGTTATTACCTATGTATACAAGGTTTTCCAGAGCTGGGTTAAATTGACCTAAAATTTTCTGCAAAGTAAAAATCAAATTAACACATTTGTTAAGTACTTCTTTACACCTTGAATCTGATTATGGTAGTGTATCTATTCCCTTGTTGTGTATCAGTATGGATCTCTGCAACTTCTAGAATACAGTGACTGTGCTATAATCAGAACTTAAGGAGACTATATTGCCTACTTTTAGGCCTATAAACTAAGTTTATGGGCTAAAAGTAGGTGACCTGCTGAGTCCGGGGATATAAATCTTTTACTTAACTTCCTCGTTCTAATTTTATAATGGGCGTACTACTTAGCAGGTTGTTCAATGCACTGAGCAGCGGCCTCAAGCACTCATGCCAGGGGAACGACAGCGGAGGAAAGTATAACACTTACATCCCCAAAATCAGCAGGTCACCTGCCTTTGAGCTCATAAGCTTATCTTACAGGGCTAAAATTAGGTGACAGAGTGTCTTTAAATGTCATAACTTCCTGAAAAAGTAATTGATTCCTTCTTGTAATATCCTTTCTGATCATGACCCAAGTTGTTTTAAAGGGTACCACTTAGCTACTTTATTCTGCCTTTTTCAATGGCAGCTTATTGTAGTGACAGACAAGCTGATTTCAGCATTCTGTCACTTGTTTGTGAATTTGCAGTAGTTGCAATAATCATTGCAGTGGAATACCAGGACTTTGAGGCAGGAGTCCAATAAATTCATGAGATGCAGGCCAGTCCTGCCCACCTACTGCTGATTGACAGCTTTCTCCCTATTACTGTGCAGAGGGTCAAAGCTGTTAATCAGCAGTGGGTCATGAATACATTGGACTGTTGCTTACAGTGCTGACACCTTGCTAATAACTAAACTGTGGGATGTCTAAAGCCACTGCATATTCACATAAATTTAGGCTAACTTAGATAGGGTAGCATAAATCAGGTGACAGGTTACCTCTAAAGATTTACAAAGAAAGCCTATTTAGTCACTGCCCTTATATATTAGGAAATTGTGTAAACAGGGGTATATACTGTACAATGCTTATTAGTGACATTACTTCCTTCATAAGCAGGAGATTCCTCTTAAAAAGAAGTCCAGGCTACAGAGAATTCAGATTCCCTACTGTTTTTAGGGTATCCATGCCTAATTCAAAGTCAATGCAGAAATAAATACTTGCTTTTCATTAAACAACATGTTCAAAGAGAACAAGGAATTCCCAACAACTTCTCTGAATCATTATGGGATTGTTGCTGACTAAAAGGGAGTGAGTCCAATGACAAATAGATACGTCTCTAAAAATAACTAGAATGATATCTACGAATCTAAGGCACCAGAAATGCATCAGCAAAGGTCCTGAGTATTGTGGTCACTCCTTGACTTTTTATTATCTTTTAAAGGATTTTTGTTTTTAACTGTTTTTCTAAACTTTTGGATAAGACGTACTTTTTCACACCAAATATCTATGAATCTGTCTTCTGATTACAGAGCTGAGAATTTGGGGTTAATTTATAGCATTCCCCTCACCTGTTAAATATGATCATCTTTTAAAAAAGCAGAACAGATATATCATCTTAATTCTTACAGTGTTTCTATAGGGTATCAGAAGAGAGAAGTGATATTACCTTATATGTTGCAATTGTAGAGGTATAAATTGAATCCATTTCTCCAGCCATGGCTGCTCTCCTCAAACCAGCAAGAAGAAGAAAAACGGTATTTCTGTCAGAGGAGTTTGGACGTTGACCATAGGGAGAGTAGAAGAGAGAATGGTTTAATAATTTACCAGGTACAGTGATACCTGATCATGCAGGTAACAAAACACCTGCTGAGTTTAATAAGTGCTCTGGTAAGGAGTGCACTACTTGATTATCTAGGAACAGCTGATAGAGACAAAGAGTCTGTAACTCCCACTGGAAGGTGATGTGAAACCAGCTAGGAGATAATAAAAGGTAAAGGATCTTAAAAAAGAATTACAACAATAATACAAGTTGAGGCTGCAACTTAGAGATAGAGTTTAATAAGAATAATAATATTCTCTATAGCGCCAACATATTCTGCAACTCATTACAAATCAGAGAAAACAGGAACTGACAAAATCCAACATACGGTATGAGACCATAAAACAATTTGAACAATGGGGTTGAAGCAAGAGCTTACAAACTATGAGGAACATATGGGAAATAGGAGCATATTCATTTGTATTAAAGCAGTTGTGCTAGGATTCTCAATACCTTTGAGAATGCATAGCTCGGAGTGGACGCTGCAGGGGTAATGTAGTATTACAGGAAGGCAATCCACATGAATAGCTGTCCTGTGAGAGGTGTAGCCAAAGGCTGGTGGGCCCAGATACAAATTTAAACACGGAAGCCCTTCCATAACTTTTCTCTCCATTGTTGGGTCTCTTAAGAAACTCATCAATGCAACACTAGCAGTCAGGGGAATTGGTAGACTCTTAAAAGATGGGGCAGAGGGTAAATGTAGGGACCCAATAAAAATCTGTAACATAGCCCCCCAACCATCTATGTGCTATTTATAACACTTCTGAATTCTTATTTGATAGAGGAGCCTTTGGGCGCCCAAAGACCCCAGGGCCCAGTAGTGACTGCTACCTCTGCACCCACTATGTCTATGCCCCTGTATCTTGTAATAACAGGATGGCATAAGATCTACTAGAATGGGAGTCACTCTTACATAGTGGCTGTCTGTTCTGGGACATAAAGGATCCCAATGACCTTCATATGCCATAATATGGTATATGTACAGGCAATGCCATTGTGACAAAATGCCTTTAAAGGGGTTGTCTCGCGGCAGCAAGTGGGTCTATACACTTCTGTATGGCCATATTAATGCACTTTGTAATATACATCGTGCATTAAATATGAGCCATACAGAAGTTATTCACTTACCTGCTCCGTTGCTAGCGTCCCCGTTGCCATGGCTCCGTCTAACTTCGGTGTCTTCTTGCTTTTTTAGACGCGCTTGCGCAGATGCATCTTCTCCCTTCGGCTGGTCTTGGAAGCATCTGCGTTTTGGCTCCGCCCCCTTGTACAAATCATCGCGTAGCTCCGCCCCATGACGTGTGCCGGTTCCAGCCTCCTGATTGACTGGAATCGGCATGTGACGGGGGCGGAGCTACGTGATGACGCGTACAAGGGGGCGGAGCCAAAACGCAGATGCTTCCAAGACCAGCCGAAGGGAGAAGATGCATCTGCGCAAGCGCGTCTAAAAAAGCAAGAAGACACCGAAGTTAGACGGAACCATGGCAACGGGGACGCTAGCAACGGAGCAGGTAAGTGAATAACTTCTGTATGGCTCATATTTAATGCACGATGTATATTACAAAGTGCATTAATATGGCCATACAGAAGTGTATAGACCCACTTGCTGCCGCGAAACAACCCCTTTAATTTAATTTTGGGTGTACACAAAGTTTCACCATTTTTTTTTGCCCTTTTCATTGCTGACCCAAATGAAATGTATACATATAAATGTAGGTGGTTACACACAAGAGAATACCAAGTATGTGGTAGATTTTTCTATGTTATATGTATTTTATTAAATTAAATATTTTAGGTTAAATAGTGTGCTTTCTGCATATTTTTTTTTAATTCTTTAAGGTTTTTGACCAGTTATGAGTGGGAGATGGACAAAGCATTATAACATTCTTAATAGTAATCATAATAATAAAGTGGAGGGTTGGGTGGGATGGGTATTCTCAGTATCAGGGTAAGATTCTTCTACGGAGATATAATAAGAGGTGAGTAAGGGTGGTTTCACACATGCGCTCGGGGTTCTACTTTCCTGCTCCATTCGGTGACCACGAAAGGTAAATCCCTGTGGCCAAACCGATCCATCTCACGATGGAACTGAACAGCGCCGAACGGACTCCTTGATTATAATGGGTTCAGTTCATTTTCTGCTCACGTGCCTGGCTTTTGGGTGGAAGAAAAAGAGCTGTATACAATGCTTTTTCTTCCGGTATTTTGATCTGGAGGTTCCAACGCAGATGTGAAATCGTTCTATGAAGTCTATTCAAATTTTCTGTTTAATGAACAGAATTTATAATCATTAATCAGATCGACATAACTGACATAGGAGAAAAGAAATTGCTACATTACATAATCAGCATTCTAGGTATTATGGACCAAAATGCTGACAGCATATAATAAAAAGTGTAGCTTATGGAGGCACTCAGGCGTGTTTGGGTTAAATTATTATGGTATGATATTATGGTATTATAGTATTTTGGCAGTGTATCCAAACTTGCCATATTGTAATATACACTGCCTCACAGGGAAAATATCACGCCATGAAGAAATGCTGTAAATGAGGCTCAACATAAAGACAGAGAATTAAGTTCTGACCATCAATTTTAATTTCATACAATTACGCTTTTCAGTAAGTAATGGGCTGTTATGTTGGGTGATACATTTGTTAAGATGCCGTAGCATCGATTCAATGAGTGTTCGAATATGATCCTAAGGCAGTGTTAACTATGTGGTATTGACCATAGTCCACAGTTCATCTTCATTAAAAAGACTATGGAAGAGCACTCACTTGACGTCTGATCATGTCCAACAGATTGGAGAAGGATCTGGGAATCGTGCTGGCCAAGGAATTACTTGGACACCTTGCAAGGCATGCCTGCTGAAGTTCGCCGTGTGGGGCCTCACATTACTCTGCAGAAAAATGGTGTTAGTTATGCCATGAAGATATGGTAGTGCAATGGCCTGCTGTTACTATGCCCCTGATGTGTAACTAGAGGTGATCAGCTGTTGATCCTGATGGCACCCAAAACCAAAACTCCACGTTGTCAAACTGTGCAGTGCTCCAAAATTGTGGAAGCATCAGCCCTATTACCACGTTGCCTCCAGACTTTCCCTTAACAGTCATCATTGTCAACACAGACTCTCCAGTTGTCGCTGGATGCTACACTGTGCTATTCATCATGGAAGGTAGCTCTGGAGCAACACCACTGCAAGTGTTCATGACGATGGTGAGGTGTGAGGACAGTCTTAACAAAGGCCAACTTGACCTCAAACCTGCGTCAGCCAATCTTCAAGAAACTGTCCTCATTGATATTGGAGCATCACAATCTGACTGTAAGCTCCACGGAATGCAGCAAACTGTGGACTATGAAGCTGCTACTACATGATGCCAGATGTGTCAATCTGTGTATTGTGACATCCGTACTCCAGTTCTACTATGACAATGCAAATGTTGTCCTGCTGACAACCATCTTCAAATTTAAACCCACTGTTGTGGCATCCTGTTGCGCTTTATCCTCTATCATACTCCTGGATTATGTGATTGGCCTGAAACTGCATCAATTTGCATAACTTGTTAGTCTGAACATACCCTGAAAAACGCATAATGCTCGGGCAATATCTTGGTGGAGTGGCATTTCTTTGCAAGGCCATGTATTTATCAAAAAGTTTCCTTCTCTCATTCAATGTGTCTTCTGAAACTTATCTCATCGATCCATTACTTCATAAAAGACATTGATTTTTTTTTCAATATTTTTGGAATCAATAGTTTTACTGCATTAAGTAGATGTAAGGTAATTGGATAACGGATGCTTGAGGTATGAACGTCAAATAAATGTAGCTGTTTAAATTTAGGTGATAATCTATATGAAGTGAAGACAATATTAATTGTTTTCTTGATCTTGTCCCAGAATGATTTAATACTGGGCACAAAGCCCAAATACAGGATAAATTCCCAATCTTCCCTCCAACAAAATGGTGGTTATCTTGAGTTATTTTTGTTTAAGAGTTCAAGAGTCTGGAGATTATTTTATATATTTGTAAAACATTTTTTTCCCCATATATGGACTTAAACTAGACTTTTTTATTAACAATATGCTTGTGTGATATAGAGACTGATAGGGTGTCTGCCATTTTTTGCTGCATGTGTCATCCCTTTTAGTACCACTGTAATACTATTCAGGCCTAGAGTAGTTAAAATGCAGTCATAAGTTTCTCAGTCACAAGAGTGAATGAGCCGCTTCCAATTTCCTGGCTTCAGTTGTCTGTTTAGTTTAGAATTAGCATGAGGATACCAACTTGTGTGACCATTTACTTGTTAATGAAGTCTAAGTTTGGTTTTCCACAGACACTCTGAAATCTAAAATTCAAATTAGGGAAAAATCTTTTAATAAGGATTATTCCTCATGTGAAAGTTCTAGCCAGATATGAATTATATTTTCAGAATCGGGAGGGCCAACTGAATAAAACGCATCTAAAACTCATTAAGGTGCAGGCCCCAGAACACCCCTAAATGGCATATCTGGTAATAATTTACGTGTCATGTTTGATATCACTGAGTAGATAAAATCGTGGCCGGAATTATGCCAGGCATATATTCCCATATATTTTAAGTACTGTTTGTTATGTATACCTGTAAGCCTTATCTCCACTGTAACATTTTTTTCTGCATATTTTGTATATATATATATAAATAAATAAATATTTAGCACTGCTAGTCTTTTTTAGAATAAATCTGCAATTTATTAGTCAAACCTTGTCCGTTTTAAAACAAAACCATAACTCCAAACATTGTGTTAATACGTCACAAGTGTGGGTTCCAGCTTACTTGAAGAAACAAAAGCTGGTGGTGGCAGCAAGTGTGTGGGTATTGTAGAGTATGGGTGTGGTTAGACTGAATCAAGTGGTGATTTTTAGCTTTTGTTCTGTATGCGTGCAGAAGCCTGGGAAAGCTGCATACAAATCCGCCTGTATTCTAACATCTCCATGCTTGCAATTTAGCTAGAGTGATCGATTGAGGCTCTGCTGTGACAAGTTTTCGCAGCGGTGAGAGCACTCAGAATAGTCAATCCAGGACAAATCGGTGATAAGAGGCAGGATCAATCAGGGTCTCCCCCCATCTCTCCCATCTGTGACAGCTGGTATAACACTTCTGCATGCCACATATAGCAATATGTACAGGAACCTTTTAGGACGTATGTCAAGTATGTCCTAATTGGCATAGCCATGAGAAACCTCTTGGGAGCGGTCACAGCACTTACTGTAGAAGGTGTGGATCAATTGAGTTGATGGCGTTGAGCTAAACTTAATAGCAAAGCTTAAGGGATTGTGAGTTCTTCATCCTAGAACCTCAGCAACAATCTTTGTCTTTCCCACAGGGAATCCACAGTTTGTTACCCCCAAAGTACTCCATGTTAGCCGACTTGTAGATGGACTGAAGATGTGGATAATATGTGGAACCAAGCCACTAGGCAGCAATCAAAATCAGACCGAGGCCAGTGTAAGCAGAATATGTTCACAATGGTAGACAGGCTAAGGCCGCGACTGGCAGAGTTCAAGCAAACCAGTGGACAGTCAATAGGTCAGATCTGGGAGCAGATGGGTTGGTAGAAAAGGTCAGAAGAAAAGCCAGAGACCACATATCAATCAGAAGAACACTTGAGAGCTTACTAGACCTTATTTCTCCCCTCCACAGCATTGGGGAAGGGTTTCTTATAAAACGCAAGGCAGCAGGTTACTGGGGAATAGGATATGTGTGTCAAGTAAATTAGAAAATGGTGTGGGAACAAGATGGTGTTCAAACACTATGGTTTCTCTCAGACACAAATAGTTCATAAAGACAAATGTAATGTAATTGAACAAAATAAAACAAATCAAATTTGCCATAATAGAATTAGACAAAAAAAAATCAGAAATGCAATTTCTTTATGACATTGACTGGAAGGAATTTTTTTCAGCTTTGTGGTGTAGGAAAACCTTCTTGCATACACAGCAACATCAGGGATATTAATCTGGCCTTTGAATTGGCCATTAAAGAACCATACCTTTTTTCAGCCATTCCTGGATGGATTTTCTAGTTTGATTTGGGGCATTGTCAAGTTGTAAGGTCTACTTTTAGAAACAGCTTCAATCTCCCAATAGATAACTTTACATTAAGCAGCTATAGAGAGGAGTGCAGTGCGACCCATTAGTATTCATATATTCATTGCTCACCCCACTGATTGACAGGTGTGTCTGTATTACTGTGCATATCGAGTGACCTGTCAAATCAGCAGCAGGGGGCGGAAGAGGCGAAGTGAGCAACGAATATATGAATATTAATAATGTGCACCAGACTCATAGTTGGCTGCAAACTGAGTTTTCTAAAGCTGTAGAAGTGATTGGTATAGGTGACAGACCGCTGAAAACAGTACGTCTGTCACTATACTGTCGTGCCCACTACCATTAGCCACCTGACCACCGCACAGACTATATGCATGAATGCGGCGTTTGCTGTGCTTGGGAAACGCCATATAGTCTCTTGCCTGACAGTTTTAAGGTTCTTTTCATTTGGTTTTCCAGAAGCAAGATCTTTTCCATAATGGCTTGTATTTTTTAATGACACCAATTAATACAATGTATTGAAAAACTAAAGACAAATTTCGATGTTGAGGTTACAAAAAAAAAGTAAGGCCAGATTCACGAGTGTTGTTACGGAATGGGCGTTGAGTATTTGCGTGCGCATTGGCATATTTAATGTACTGATGCTCTCAACCATTGAAATGGTCAATAGTTTAATGATTTGAAAACATTTTCTTTCCCTGCGCAAATTTGCATGACTGAATTGCGCACACCAAATACATGTATGTAAATGAACCCATTGAATCAATGGGTTCTATTTTCTGAGTATTGCACACACAAATTTTTTTAATGCGCAAATGTGTGAATCCGGCCTGACTGCGCCTGTTTTTGGGACTGTTTTAGGTTTTGTTTGTACAGTGTTCACAGTGCAGAAAAATGATGCTAATCAGTACAAATGTGACAAACCAAATTTATATAGTTTTTGCTGTTTTCCTACGATCACAAGGATACCAAAATTTTTTTTTTTAGGTTTTACCACTTTCCTGCAATAAAAGCTCTTTTTTGGAAATTATTTTTTTTGCATTCCAAGTCCTATAACTTTTTTATTTCCCCATTGATGGAGCTCTGTGAGGGCTTACTTTTTGCAAGACGAGCTGTAGTTTATTGGTTCCATTTTTAAGTACACATGGCTTTTTTTGATCACTTTTATTGCAAAGCAAAATGGGGAAAAAATTAGCATTTTGCCTCAGTTTTTTTAGGTTTTTTCTTTACACTTTTTGCCATGCAGGAAAAAAAGCATGTTCATTTTTTTGTACACGTCGTTACGGATATGGCAATACCAAATATGTGGCATTTTAATTAAAAAAAAAATAAAATAAAATATAAAAAAAGTTATGCCAATATGGGAAAAAGTACCCAAAAAAGTTTATTTTTACATTTGTTTTTTTTTTTACATTATTTTTATCTTTTTTTCTTTTACACGGTTTGTATCCCTGTGGGGGACTTTTAGGGTGCATTCACAAGAGCGTAGGCGTATTTACGTTCGCACGTGCGCAGTGTATAATCGCCAGAAAGAACGTTTTTCGGAGATCATGACCAGAGCTAGAAAGCGTATTATCGTTTGTTCCTACTTTGCAAACTATCTTTTCTGCCATCGAATATGCGTTGGCGCGTATTTCAGTCGCGTATGTTCCGTGTTTTTTTCGGGTTGCCGTTTTTACGCGCCGTAAAATCGCCCGTGCGAACGAATACATTCGAAACCAACGCCTCAGATGGTCACGTATATACGATTGGGCGCAAAAACGCGCCGTTTATGCGCTCGTGTAAACGCACCCTTAAAATCACACCTATGATCGTTATAATAAGGCATTGCAGGACTTCCATTCTGCAATGCCTTCTTGCTTATATTACCGATCATAGGCACTAGCAATGCAGGATGCCTGCATATGTCATCCTGTTGCCATGGCTACCCGTCGGCACCCCCACAATTACATTGTGACAGTCCGATTACATCACAGACAGACGGCTCCCGCTGCCGGATCTCTTCTGCTCTCGCGCTATCCCCAGGACATAAGTGTATGTCCTGCTGCTTTAAGTACCCCTCTGCAAGTACATACACATGTCCTGTGGCATTAGGGAGTTAATGCGATTTAAAATTTTTGAAAACTTTATTAAATTTCTTTTTTTTTTTATTTAGTCCCAGTAGTGGAGCTTACCATGCAATAACTTGATCGCTTGTACACAGACATGCCAAAAGTCATGGGATAGCAGCATTTAAATTAATTGGGAAGTAACAGCTTGGGAGTGCACACACGCCTACATAAGTTGTGAGGTGTTATCTTCAGAGTTAGCTTTAGATCAGCATGCTCATGACAAGGTGACGTGAATTATCAGAGTTCGAACGAGGCATGATAGTAGGTTGCAGACGGATGAGACATTCTATTTCTGAAGTTGGGTGACAGTTAACATTCCTCATTTCAAAGTGTGACATGTGTACTAATAATACGCCATTAAAGGCATTACCACCCTATAGCAGACAGCATAGTGGCCGTCCACAAGTGCTTAATGATCGCAACCAGCAACATGAGGCTAGAATTGTCCATGTGAACAGACAAGAAACTCTGGCAGAAATCACATTTATATTCAATGCTGGAGGCCTCACCCACATATCCCACAGGTCAGTGCAGCAGTCTTTAGGTTTGAAAGGGTATGGGAGCAGGAGACCCATAAAAGTGTCTCTCAACACCAGACACAGTGCCTCACCTGGGCTTGCAAAGTCGCTAATTGAACCCTAAAGAATTAGCAACATGTGGTCTGGGCACAAGTCACAGTACCAGTTGTGTTGGGCTGATGGTAGGGTTTGTGTGTGACATAAACCCCATGAACACAAGTGGTCAACAAGGCATTGTGGAGGCTGGTGCTGGCTCCATACTGATGTGGGTGGTGCTCATGGCATGGGTCCATTGTTCTGCCTAAAAACATAATTTACAGATTCTGCTATGCTTCGCTGCTTGCTGACAGTTTTCAGCCCTTCATGAACTTCATGTATTCGCACAATGATGGACTATCTCAGGAAAATAATTCACCATAGCATCAAGTCCAAGTTATCAAGGAACTTTTCTACGAAGGGTGTGGCCTACAACTAAAGCCCACAGGAGCCCAATTGAGCATTTATGGAATGTGATGGGAAGGTCCATTCACACCTACAAATACCACAGAGCTGTGGTTGACTATCCAGACAGCATGCCTCAACATCCCTCCAGATAGCTTCCATCCACTTATGTTATTAATGCAACAATGAGTTGCTGCACTTTGCTGGGCTAGAGGGGGTCCTAAATGATATAAGTTCCTGTTCCATAATTTTTGGCATGTTAGTGTATAATACACTAGTGGATTGTACCTGTTAGCATTATCCAATTAAAGAAGTATTCCCATCTCAAACAATCATGGCTGAAATGGGAATAACTGTCTATGATGCCCGAGATCCCCATTTTTGTAACAACCCCTTAAACCTTTTCATGCAATCATCTGTAGATAAATCATCAGATGCACGCAAGGTTTGTACGGGGCAGGCTCAGGAGCCAAGCCCTCTCTATACACGGCAGGTGTAGACAGTCCTTAACCGTAGACACCTGGCCACATTCAGAGACAAAAAAAAAATGGGAAAAAGGCAGTAATCGAGTTAACAAAAAATTTCAAAAAACTTTAAAAAAAAAATTTGTAATCTGTCACATATGACAGCTGCGGTAGGGGATCCAGCTGCCATCTGTGGCAGGTGTAACAGGAAACATGGCAGCGACGGACAGGTAAGTTTTTTTAAAACACTAAAACTCTTGTTTTTCAGGGAAGAGATTATATGTAAAGCTCTTCCCTGAAAAACAATTTGGGGGTGCCGGCAAACCATTGCCTTCAATGAAGCAGCTGCGGCTCCATTGAAGGCAATGCACAGACCTGGATTCACGCATGTTTTTGCACGTACATAGGTGCGCACTTATGTACGCACCTATGTATGCACAAAAATATGCTGGTGTGAAGCCACCCTTAGACACACTTTTCTTCCTCCCACTGTGGGGGAAAAAAGTCACTGCGTCTTATAAAGAAAGTCGTTGCATCAGCATTTGTTCGCGCTAACTTAATCGCAGTTACGCAACAAACTCATGATCACGCAAACAAATGTGCGATCACTGACCAGTGTTCTCTTCTCCCCACTGCCACCCATACGGGCCACTGACTGGTGGTGAGCGCCGGCAGGCACTGCTGCTGCTTTTCTGCCTCCACCAATCGTCTTTTTTGTTCCTCCTGCCGAACAAGCGCCGCTGTGACTCAGAGCTCCGCTGCTTCAGACCTGTGCTGCTCCTTCTGCTTCGTTGCCCGGCACTATCCCCTGCACTGTCCCTGGGTGAGTTTAAAATATTTTTATATGTATATAAAACTTGGTAGGAAAAAATAAGAATAAAAATTCTCTGATCCTGAAAGGGTTAAGTTGCAAAAAATTTAGTCACTTTTTGAAAAAGGAATGTAGATTTTCTCTCCTGAATGAATGGGAACTAAAAAAGAAAACAAAAACACAATAGTACCTTGATAATGTTTACATCTTTACTTTGTTATGTAGACACTGATATGCAATTTATTAATAAATACAAAGCAAAATTATTAAAATATTTAAAGGGAAGCTGTCATTAGTTTTTAAGCCAGTTAACCAATAGCAGCAGTGCCATCCTGCAGTATCTATCATTTCCACACTGCTTTTGCCATCAATACCGATAAAAGGCATGCTATGTAATAGAGGTTTAAATATTTCTTGAACCCTATGTAAATGAAGGAGTTTGGTCCTATGGGCATGCCGGACCGTCTATTCTCGTTTTCCACCCAGGTCTGCCCCTCTAACCCCCAGTGGAGTGGAGGACGTAGTAGTGCTCTGAAGGACCATGTAGTACTTTGAAGTCTCCCGATGCATGTGCAGATAAGCGCCTCGTTTTTGCTTAAAGAAGAGAGTTAATCTGCGCATGCGCCAGAAGATCGCAGCACGCAGCGTGGATGATGGCCCACTACATCAGAGGGGCCAAAAAGGGCAGACCTGGGTGGGAAAACAAGCAGCAAGTAGAGACGGCCCAGGCATGCCCAGCGGACCACACTCTTACGTTTACATGCGGCGTGGGAAATTTTTGAACAGCTATTACTCAGGCATTCCTTTTATCAGCATTGATGGCAAAAGCAGTGTGGGAATGATAGATACTGCACAATGGTAGCACTGCTATTGGTCAACTGGCCTAAAAACTGGTGACCGCTTCCCTTTAAGTACACGTTGAAAAAAGACCAGCGATACTCCACTATTAGATTATGAAGTGTTCTTCATAACTGGTCTGTACACAAAAATGACAAATTAGCAATAATTATTTCCTTCACCACTTTCCAGTGTAAGGTTACTTTTAATTAAACCCAAATAAAAGTATTACCTAAAACAGCACTTGTGTAATATATAGCATTAGTATCAGGAATGCAGGCCTTTAGTAGTAGTTACGTTCCTGCAATATACACTTAGGGCTGCTGGAAGTTTCAAGCTCCAAAGTGCTACTTTCACAGACTGTTTCGTAGAACGTGCTCCAATAGCAGAGCATTGGCTGCTGTGAATAGAAGCCTGTACCCTGATGACAGATGCATAGGGCAGTCTTGTGGAGAATTTGTATTGGACAAATCAGATGGCCGTAAAGTGATTGCATGTTAGCATGGTATTATGGCTGCAAATCCTGGCCCAGCCGCGGTCTAATGAACAGCGCTAACACCATCATAGACCACTATACTGCTGTTGATTGGTGTTCAGACCAGTAAATGGATCCTAAAATAGGCCCACATTACAGACCGTTCATGTAAGATCTCATTCAAATAATGCAAAATTAACAAATCCAAGTAATTCCCTGATATATTCCTACTTGTTCATAAAATATGAAGCCACACTGCTATAAATATAATTTATTACATCATCATTTGTTAACAGTACACTAAAGTTGCCCACACCCATAAAATAAATGGCAACTGAAATATCCAATTTAAACCAATCAATATTTGCAAATTATATGTAAACAATAAGTTGCAATTGCTGACTACTGCCTGATAAAAAGGAAATTGTGGTTGTCTCAAAAAGTGTATAGCACAATCAGTCAAATGAGGCCAATTATGTGCATGCAAAGAGATTCACCTGGTGACTCCAGTTTGCATTTTCAGTTCACACTGAATTAAACTATTTGAGGAGTTGTACAGTCTTCTTTAACTAAGGCCGCCTGCAGACAGCCGGGTCGAATCCGGCTGCGAGAATGCTCGCAGCCGGACCCGACCCGAGCGCCTGCAGAGAGCAGCATGGAACTCACTCACTCCCGCAGCTCCGGCTCTTTCATGTGCCAGCTGCCGGGCGGCCAGTGAGTGACGTTTCTGTGCGGGGTTCGCAGAGCCCCGCACAAAATTAGAGCATGCCGCGGTTTGTTTTCTGCGTGGGATTCCACGCAGACAAACCGCGGCCGTCTGCATAGGATTGCGTATTGTAATGCAATCCTATGCAGGCGTGTACGGGCGGAAATTCTGCGTGGAATCCCGCCGCGGAATTTTTGCCCGTCTGCAGGCGGACTAAAGCTTAATCATTGCTACGAACGTATGTAACGTTTTAATATGCTTTATTAGTTTAAATCGTACCAATTTCAAACTCTCCATTTTGATGCAATCATTCGTGTAAACATCCAGAGCCAGAAATCCCAAACAGGTCTAATGCCCCTTTTATACGAGCAGAGAATCTTACAATTCCAGCTTGCCTGAGCGAACGAGCTGGTGACATCACTGGCATGTCTGCGCTCCGACAGCCTGTTTAGACTGCATGATACTCCTTCTCATGCACTTCTCATGCACAAATCGTTCAGTGTTTCACATTCCTACATGAGTCGGGAGGGGTATCGTCTCTCAATTCCCAATCATTATTAAGACTTGTATAAAGAGTCGGACATTGTTTTGAAGGAATGTTGCCATCCAATAGGTGGCGCTACAGAGGTATTGTTCCATCTTCCCTATTTACACACGAAATGATCAGTTTTTGAACTGCACAAGAAGTGCCTGAGCCTGCACTGATTTTTAGGCCAGCTGAAACTGAATGACAAACGAGAAGCTCACGATTCTCATTCGGCGTTGGCTTGTGTTTAAACTGAACAATTACACTGTGCAACAAATTAAAAAATTTGTAACAGAAAGTAATTGATAGGTTTCTGTAAAATTAAAACCTTCTGATTCCACTGGTAAACCTGAATAATAGCAGCACGTCACATTTTCAAGTTATTTAACCCCTTAGTTACCAAGCATTTTTTTTTTCCATTTAAAAAAAAACTTGTAACTCCTTTATTTATCCATCGACGTCGCTGTATGAGGGCTTGTTTTTTGTGGGACGAGTTGTATTTTTCAATGGTGCTATTTAATGTACCATATAATGTACTGAAAAACTTTAAAAAGTTCTAATTGGAGTAAAATGAAAGACGAAAAAAACTAAATGCCGTCATCTTTGGGTGAGTCTTGTTTCTACGGCGCACAAACTGCCACAAAAATGGGTTATACTATGGGTCAGTACGATTACTACGATACTCCACTTATGAAGTTTTTTTTTTTGCTGTACTACTTGTATTTTTTTTTCAAACACATTTAATCTTTTTTAAATTATTTTCTGCTGCCATCTTCTGCGCGCAATAACTTTTTTAGTTTTTCATCCACATAGTTGTGCGAGGGCTCATTTCTTGCAGGACCTCATATAGTTTGCACCAGTACCACTTTTTATAACATTTTTTCTTGTGAATGACCAAAAAAGAGCATTTCTGGCGTTCTTACGTGTTTTTTTTCCCGGATGACATTTATCATGTGGAGTAAATAATGCGTTATTTTGACAGATTGGACTTTTACGGACACAGCGATACTAAATATGTATTTTTGTTTTAGGATTTTGATTCTTTTATTCAGTCTAACCAATACCCTGTAAAAACACAGCTCATTAATTACAACTTACTGGTGGATGATTCGCAGTGTTTACGCCGTGGAAACATATCCTATACATTACATAAACCTACCCTTATAGTGTTCAGTCGTTACTAAGCAAGGTTAATGGCAGGCCTACTGGATTAATTGTATAGGCATATTTCCAAAAAATACAATACGACAAATGTGTTGCCTTATTCCCTATTATTAGAAAACCTTACGGGGCAGAATAAAACGGATATCATATTTGAATTCAGCACACTAAAAGTTACTATAAGCCGCCTATCTGCTTATCTGTTACAAAAATTGTGTTGCACAGTGTTATTGTTCAGTTTTGCTCGTTTGAACAATGTTCTGACCGATGATTGTTCCGTGTAAACGCAGCATTAAACTTTTCACACCTGAGGGTTTGTCACAGATTTCTTTGTGACCCAAATACATTAGCAGCACAAATTTCCCTCCTGTTCGGAGCTTCATACAAAGCGTCAGTGTAGGTTACATATATCAGTCTACAGTTTTGTTAACATTAATATAAATTATTTTCCATCTTTTGTTCTAAATCTACAATATTGGGAACATATTCAAGTCATTCATCCAAGTCAATAGTATTCATTAAAAAGTGAATCATAATAAATCTGCCATATCCATCAGGATACCAATAGAAATGCAAGGGTCCTAGTTTTTAAATGCCAATGATTAGCCTTTGATGCATATCCTATTGCTATGCAATCTGTGGTGGGAGAAACCTCTATATGTGCGGTTCAACAAGAACAACCAGATATTATGGATATCTGCAAAATTCCAAACATCACCAAGAAAGAATTAGCTGTTTCTCTACGGTTCTAGAAAACATAGAAACAAAAAGGATATAAAAGATAAAGCCATAATATTAGTAACTAGGAGTTGCAGCAGCAGTGGTAACAAGTCACCAGCTGGTCGGAGACCTCTGACATGTCCATTACCATTTATAAAAGAACTGTATAGTCCCTGTAGGTAATGGTCCTTTTACACGGAGCGAGAAATTGTTCTCAGGAACAAAGGATGACAGAGTTCAGCGAGTTTTTACAGGCAGATAAATAGTTTATATTTAGTTCACTCAATTGTTCAGTCGTTCACATTCAAGGTACCAATGAATGTGAATGGTTGCAAATAGTTGTGCGCAAACAGCGATAGTTGAAATGAGCAAACAATCATTTTTATGCCTGCATAAAATGAACAACAAGTAAACAAATGATTGTTCGCCATTCAATTGTTGGCAGTTTTCACAGAGAACAATTATCGTTCAAAGTTGCATGAGCCAACACCTTTTTTTTTTTTTTTTTTTAAATCTTTCCAATGGTGATTAACAATAGTAAGGGCCTAAGGCTGCTTTTAGATGAGCCGATTCTTGTTTGAACGAGCGAGTGAGGTAATCGATAACTCGTCTGTTCTCGTTCAGCCCGTTTGAACGGGCCAACGATGTGTCTGCCTGCCTAAACAAGCATTGTTCAGTCTTTCACATTCCTTGTATAAGCGAATGTGAAAGACTAAGGGGCGCTGTTTAGGGTAGATTCACACGAGCGTGTTTATGTGCGTACAAAAACACGCCTATTAGAACCATTGGTTCCCTATAGTGTGTTCACATGTCCGTGTTTTACAGGCGTGCAAATGCACGTACCTGCAAAACATAGGACATTCGTGCACCATAGGTCCGTGGTGCACGTCAATATTCCCCAGCAGGGAGTCCCCTTGTCACTGATCACTGAGACAGCACTGTGATTGGTCACAGCACTCAGCCAATCACAGGCAGTGCTTGGCCATTCATTGAATTCAATCACAGGCAATGTATGGCTGAGAGCTGCCTGTGATTGGCTGACTGCTCAGCCAATCAGATACAGCCCTTTCAGCGGGCGGGGGATTTTAAATCTCCGTCTGCTAAAAGAGCTTCAGAGCAGTGCAGGGAGAAGACAGGCTGGACGCGCCTGAGCCCCGGCAGCTGTATAATTTTTTTTACTTATAACACATTCTAGGGAATATTTAAAAGCCCTTCCCTGAAATTTCGTGCAGGGCTTGCCAGCAGCCCATTACTTTCAATGGGACTGCAAAAGTGACGGTCCCATTGAAAGCAATGGGAGAACATCGCGATCCTCTGCCACAGCTGGGGCAGGGGATTCTTTACTCCCCGCAGGGAGTTCCCTTGGCACTGATTACCGCGGCCATGTTGAAGGCAATGGGCACAGACCTGCATTCACAGGTGTTTGAGCATGTACGTGGGTGCGCGGTTTTGTGCGCACCTATGTACAGCACACGCACACGCTCGTGTAAATGCACCCTTAAACTGGACGATAAGTGAACAATGATTTTTCTGTCTGCATAAAATGAATGTCAAACGAAATGTGAATGATTACCTTTTGTCGTTCGGTCGTTGGCTCGCATTTAGACCAAATGATTATCATTCACTTTCACTTGTTTGAACTATAATCGTTCTGTGTAAAAGCACCTTAAGACTAACATTTATCAGGGAGAAAATATTCATTAAGTTGTAGGTGAAGATTTAATAAATAACTGCAAATAATATCAACCACAAGCGGTAATGCTAGACAACCAATGCTGAAAGGGCTGTTTGAGTTGTGATTTTCTTCAATGTCTTATCAGTCCATACAAGTTCCCAATTCTTTCACAGCAAATTGCATTTTTCTCCAGCTCTTTGTCAACAATTATACCTGAAAAACAAGAAGTGTCATACTAACACTGACAAAAGAAAGGTAAAAAAAGACAAAAGAAACAAACTTCATAGATCATTTCAGGCAAGTTTATAGTGTGTTATTATACAAATAAGGTCCATTTACACGGAGCGATGATCGCTAAAAAAAAGTTTAAAAAAGATCAATAAAAAGCGATCGTTTGAGCGATCCAGCGATCATTGTTGCGTATAAACGCGTGGCCATCATGCACTACTAGCTGACCATTAAATTCAGGCCAACCTAAACATCTTCCTGTGGTCTTATCAGGAGTTCTCCACGGGTAGTGCTGATGGCATTGTTGGAGAACAAAGGATCTGAGCACAGATAATAGGCTCTGGCTATTAACTGCTTTCCACTAAAGGCTTCATTTGCACACTTAATTGCTCTAAAGTAGCTGAGTAACTACTTAACAGTTTATGCAAAATAATCATCGCTCAGTGTAAATGGGCCAATAGATTTTATGTCAGTGTTGTCAGATTAATTAAATAATTTGAAGCCGATTCATCCCTCAATAAAATTAGGTTTATACATTTGTCATCACAGAGGAATAATATAATTAGAGATGAGCGAGCATACACGATAAGGCAAACTACTCGAGCGAGTAGTGCCTTATTTGAGTACCTGCCCGCTCGTCTCTGAAGATTCGGGTGCCGGCAGGGGCCGGGGAGCAGCAGGGGAGAGCAGGGAGGAACGGAGGGGAGATCTCTCTCTCCGTCTCTCCCCCCCCCCGCTCACCGCCGCAACTCACCTGTCACCCACGCCGGCAGGCGAATCTTTAGAGACGAGCGGGCAGGTACTCAAATAAGGCACTACTCGCTCGAGTAGTTTGCCTTATCGAGTATGCTCGCTCATCTCTAAATATAATACATGTATGTACAGCCAAGAGTCGGCTTGCAGCTTTATAGACTGATACAAGCAACCGGCCTTTATTCATCTAGAATTATTTTAAAAGCCTGAATTCATACAATTAATTCTCTGCCAAGGTGCAAAGAACTACAAGAGTGTGCAGAACTTACCGTTTCCGTCCTCAAGGTGCCAACAAAAGACTTGCCAATCTTTGCAGTTCCTCTCTCTGCTGGTAGATGTAGATCTGGGTGTCCCACAGCATGTTAACTAATACTGCATCACTAACTTCATCCAGCATGACGTCTGTTTGGAGTTGTGGGCTCAATCTACATTTAAAAGATCAAAAAACAGCATGAAGAGCAAAAATAGCAGCAAATCCAAATACCACCAGAAAATGTAATGCAACATTTTTAGACTACAGGTTAGTCTCAAGCAGGACCATGTAGTATATCCAGCCTGAAATATATGAAGGACCAGAGGAAATTACACAGCCACATAAGAACTAAATACTCTTCAAAAAGGGTATTAATAAAGGGGAATGGTTTGCACATCCACAATCACACACAAAATCAAATACTTGTGGGACAGATTTTGTTGCTTAAGTGATGCAGTGTCTGTGTAATAAATTAGATGTTGTAGAAAAAACTCCTCCTTTCCAGATCAATAATCACAAATTCAAGATAAGAGTTAAAAAAGAATTAGAAAAAAGCTTACGAATTCCAAAACAAAATTTGGAATGTTCACATAATGTGGAGATATTCCATGAAGATCTAATGTGGATCATATTCCATGTACTAGACGTGGTAGTGATAGGGTACGAAAATTTTAAATCACAGAGAATTAGAATAGATCTACAAACTAAAGGGCGCATTTGATGACCATTTAAAGCCATTTACCGACGTAAAAACGATGCAATATTTTGCACAAATGAGGACTTGTGCAAAAATTTGTGACTTTTCTTTAGTCTGTGCTGGTCCAGACACTTTTTCAAAAAGCGGGTGGGGCTTGTCAGAAGGGGGTATAATTTATACCAGATGCTAACGTTAATAATGCTAGAAATGTATGCCCGGCCTTGTCGGGGTCAGGAGTACATATTTCAGAAGGCGTATGACCTGCCGGGAATGCGCTGAATAGATGAAGTGGCGTGCTCCTCTTTATGTATTCAGCAAAGCGTACGCTGGGGGGAAAAAAAGAAAATCATATCCAGCCTGGCGGCCAAAATGCTGGGCTTACTAAATTTCCCCCTAAATTCTTTAACTCCCAAAGGTTTAAATACAGATTTCAAGCTCAGATCATTACAGACAGTATGGTAATTTTGGGCCATTTATGCTTGCCTTGCAGGTCCCCGACACTACTGATCATACTCTGATTGGGCCACCGTTACTAGTGGGGTGCCACAGGGTTCAATATTAAGCCCCCATTCTGCTCAATATATTTATCAACAACCTGATAGAGGGTCTGCAAAGCAAAATATCAATATTTGCAGACGATACAAAATTATACAAGATAATCAATACAACGGAGCACAATGTACGACTGCAAATGGACCTAGATAAGCTGGGGGCTTGGGCAGAAAAATGGCAAATGAAGTTCAATATTGATAAAGGTAAGGTTATGCACATGGGCAGGAGAAACGGATGTCACCAATATACACTAAATGGGGTACTACTAGGGAAAAGTGATATGGAAAACCACCTGGGGGTACTAGTGGATTATAGATTAAACTGGAGTAACCAATGCCAGTCAGCTGCTGCAAAAGCAAATTCAGTCTTGGGGTGCATTGAAAGAGGTATAGGGGCGAAGGGTGAGAACATTATTCTTCCACTATATAAGGCACTTGTCAGGCCCCACATGGAATACTGTGTACAGTTCTGGACACCAGTGCTCAGGAAAGATGTTGCAGTGCTTGAGGGTGTTTGAAGGGTACTGGTGTATCTAGATGCCACCAGAAGCTAGGGGTTTGACAGGGCTTCCACGCAGGAATGCCCCTCTCACACCCCTAGTTCCAGATTGGCGGAAGATGTGAAGGTCCTGGAAGGTCCTACCGGCCTCAGGGTAAGTAGCCTGTGCTGTGCGTGCGGTGGCTGTTACTCACTGTCCCCTGCCACTGTGGCCTCCCTGCAGCCTTGAGTGACTGTACCCCTGCACTGTATAGGCTCCCTGCTGTGGTCCACCAGCGGTACTCTTGCGGTGGCGGCGGCTGTCACAGGGTTTTGTGGGCTCCCTAATGTCCTCTGCCTGTACTTATCTGCCGCGTGTGCTGGGCTCCCCGATTTCCTGCTCCTACTGCATAACGCTGCGTGCGTCGGCTTTCAGTATGTGTCCCACACCACTCTGCCCTCCGTGCTGCAGCAGCACCAGGGAAGACGCTTCAAGCCGCTGTAGGTTCCCTGCTCAGGCCCCCCCCCCCCCTCTGTGGTGAATGCGACACCGGCGGGGGAAGGAGATTTACGGCGCTGTGCTGTCCCTGCTGAGGCTCCCCCCCTCATCGGTGAATGGGCCGATGGCAGAGAAGGAGCTTCACGGCGCTGGGCTGACTGGCTGCAGCGGGGGCCGAGGTATGTTTTAGCAACAACGGCTTCTGGGCCTGCCTGCATTGGGGGACGCTGTATAATTTCCCCATAAACTGTTAGTGGGCTGCCAGGACCAGCACCCCATCCAGGTCTGCAGCCAATAAGGTACAGGGGGTGTAACCCCCCTGTCAATCTTGACTCCACCAGTACTTTCCGGTGGCGTCAAGATACACCAGTACCGGTTCAAAGAAGGGCAACTAAATTAATAAACAGAATGAGAGAACTGAAATTCCCAGAGTGGATATCAAAATTGGTATTATTTACCCTGGAAAAAAGACGGCTAAGGGGCGATCAAATAACTATGTATGAATACATGAGGGGACAATACAAGGATCTCTCCCATGATTTATACCCAGGACTGCAACAGTAACAAGAGGGCAACCTCTACGTCAAGAAGAAAGCAGGTTTCATCACCAACACAGAAGAGGGTTCTTTACTGTAAGAGCAGTGGGACTGTGAAACTCTCTGCTTGAGGACATGGTGATGGGAAAATCCGTAGGAGAGTTTAAGAGGGGACTGGATGTCTTTTTAGAGTGCTATGATATCACAGGATATAAACATTAGGTGACCAGCGGGGGTTGTTGATCTCAAATTTGCCCTCCTCTGGACAAACAGGGGGGAGGTTAAACAGGCTGAACTAGATGGAAATAGCATGTTAGGCTGAATGAAGACAAAATAACTATTCCTGGTCCTCAACCTGACTACATGAGATTTTATAGTGCATTATTAATATAATATACAGTTTCATATTTTGTAAAAATATGATTTTAAGTTATTTAAAATATTGATTTGAGCCAAAATTTTTCTCTTTCTCATGGTGATTATTAGAATCCTGTCTTCCTCCTGGGACCATCTGAGGAATCCAAGATTTTTAATCAGACTTATTTATGAAGATTGTGGTTTATTATTTTTTATAAAGCTGTCTATAGTTGAATTGTATTTGTTAATTATAAGCATCTTTAGCTTTTTCTTTAGTAATAAGTTTATTAATACTTAATCTATTTGTCCAGTTTAAAGATGTTGCTGGTATAATGACGACACAGTGATGTCATCAGACATGTGCAATGGTGACTTGAGAATGCAGAGAATACAGCAGGAGGATGCAACCTTTTACTTTTATGATCACTCCATTTCATGGAGAAGTTATGTACAGGTGTTGGGTAGGAGTGGCGCGCATATTATACACATTATATATATATATATATATATATATATATATATATATATATATATATATATATATATATAAAAAATCTGGTTATTTCATGTCATTTGTATATTGCTGAATATTATTGCTTCTTAAAAGGCATCGGTTATCACCTTTGAGCTGCATTAACGATGGGAGGTAAGTTTTACACTCACCGGATCCCCTGATCCAGCACTGTGCCCCTGGGAAATCACCATGCACAAGTCTGGGTGCGCCTGCTCTCCCACAGAAATAAATTGGAGAGCACAGGCACACAGCCTTGTGAAAAGACCCGAGCTGTGTGTGCTGATTTCTCAGGGGCACAGTGCTGGAACCGGAGCCCAGTGAGTATAAAAAACAGCTCTCTGGACCTCCTGTTATAGGGCTCAAGGGTGGTGACAGATGCCCTTGATATATCTGGCATTTTTGCACTTGCACTTTGGACTTACTTAAAAAGGTTCTGTGGAACTGAAACATTGGAATGAGTAAATAAAGAGGAGATTTTAAGTTGATGTGCTACTCCTTCTGTTTGGAATGTGGATACCCTTTAAACCTGATCTTGAACAGATTTTTGGGATTTATATATATAAAAAATACTCCCATCACCCGATCCCCCACAGCTATTGATTAGAGGCAGTGCCTTATATCCCGCTGCTCTCTTCTTCACAGGGATACGCACCTGCTGAAGCCAATTGCTAGCTGTAAGTAACTCTGGATCAGCTGGTAATTGGCTGCAGCAGCCACATGACCAAGTAACGGGACGTCATCGCTGGAAGAGAGCAGTGGAAAATTGTGCATCGTCAGAAAGGCAGCTGTGTGGAATCGGTGATGGGAGTACGATTTTATTTTTTCATATAAGGCGGGGCATATTTCAATTGAATTTTTCTCACCAAACTTTGAGAGTTGTCTTAATAATGTCTTAGGACATCTATCAGAGCATGGGCTGGTACTATTAGCATTGATAAAATTGCTTGTGCAGTCACTCAGAAATAAATGGAAGTTATGGAAATCACCAAGTCCCCCCTCCCTTCCCGATCAGACAATTCCGTAAAATATTTAAAAAGACAATCAATTATAATATGCTCACCTGAAATATGGTACATCTATCATGTCACACCATGCCTGGGCTCTGGCTATAGCTGGACCATCAGAATCTGTGCACTGAAATAACATAACTAGCAAAAGTAAGTATGCGTACACAAATTGGATATACACGAAAACTGGACAGTTCATGCTCTGGATGATGTATACATACACAGTCTATAACCATCTTGCCCAGTTCTCTTGCTCCAACCACAGTCTTCATCACTTCCCATGGGTTAGACGGCCTAAACACATCAACAGAGCTGACTTGAATTTGAGGAGGCTTCCCAGTGCCTAGTGATACAACCACACCTAATTTCTTTACCTGGTCACCATTACCCTGGATAGAACAGATAAAAACATAATAGTACTGGATGTTTTTATAGTCTGAGGTTAATAAGCTTATTTATTGTATGATGGCAAGCTATGCAACTTTAAAGAAGAGGTTAAAACGTACCTAACTATTAAGGTGACTTTTCAGACTAAGCTGCTGTGTGTGTAAATGAGGAATAACACTATTTCTGGCCATTATATGACTTGCAGATAGCATTTTTCACCAGTTTTTCCTTTTGCATTGAAGGCTCCATCTCTAATTCTCAGCTTTCACTAAGCGGGTGGGTGAAGACTAGCTGCTATAATGTCTTCCATACACTGCACACAGAAGAGCAGGAACGTTTCTTCTCCGTCTCTCTGTAGTTTACCCTCAGAAGTAACAGCCTCATGGAGGACATTATACAGCAGTACGGAGCAGTGTAGATGTGAGTTTTGAAGCTTTAATTATATAAAACTGGAGAGCCCTTTTCATTTAGATATAACAAATATGAAATAGCAATAATATGGTTTCTCAAGTATGTCTTGAATAAAAACTGACACTACAAGTAGTTTTTCATCTCAGGGAGAATTACCTGCAATAAAAAATTACCTACATTTATCTTGGTAAAACTATACTACACAGAGTGGAATCACTTTGAAAATAGCAGTGAGGCTGCTGAAATCACACACAAAATGCAGCCTTAGCCATCTCACCTGGCGTTTTATGCAGGTGTTGTATTCATGTATTTCAGTCATAGCATCTAAAGTGGGATTATTTGACAGCAGTCCGCCATCCAGGAAACGGCCCATAGGGCGAAAATAGCTGGGGGCAGCACCACTGGAACGGGCAGCGCGCCACACCAACTGCTCTGTGTTTAGGAGAGCAGAAAATAGCAAAGCACAAAGAAAAGAGCAAGAATGTAGAGAATAGAGACAAAAAGTAGAAGTAAACAAAAATCAAACAAAGACAAAATTTTCCTATATTAGGAACTAAAAAGTGGGTATTAAATGACAGATAAATATTATGAAGCATCTTAAAGACCTAGAACTACTGTGAAGCTATTGTTCTCACACTACAAGTGACTCTACGGTAATTCAGCACCTAGAGCATGTCTCGGTGGGGTAAGCGTGAGAAAAGCTGGCAGACACTGCTCATACCTTCCCACGACAGTTCTAAACTTTCTCCCTCTTCACCTACAAGTGGTAAGCAAACAGTTATGCAACATAAGGCTAGATTAACACACCAGCTTATTAGTAGAGTTCTCCACTGGACAGACCACTGTATGAACTACTAGTTTGTAGACGGAGAGCAGGAACCGTGGCTAGACAAACCACAATGGCTTCTCTACATACAGAACTTCAATTTCTCCTTTCAACTAGCATTAATGAAAACGGGTTAACAGACCAACACTTCTTTAAAAAAAAATACAGTGAACTACGCAGGCTTACAAACGATGGAACTATCTTACTATTCCTCCACCACCACCCACAAGTTGAGTGCAATGATCTGGATGTTGGAAGAGACCATTTTACTTCAGTAACATTATAGCTATATATTGGAACATCCCCCTTCTCATGGTTGCCTTCCTAATTTACCTTCTGGTCCTGTTACCGGACGGAATGAAGCAAGTCTCTTAAATGTTGGTGGTCGGCCTGTATTTGGGGGTTCGTAGTTTCTGAACAAATGCAGTTCTGCAGGGTGCCTATCCGACATTGTACCAGTCACTATTACCCTGGAAAGACAGAATACGTGGGACTGAGGAAAAATCTATATATATATATATATATAAAGACGAAAGCCCTCACTGACTCACTCACTGACTCGCCAAAAGTTCTCCAACTTCCCGATGTCGTAAAAACATGAAATTTGGCACAAGCATTATCTCCACAATAGGAAAAGTAATTGGGTCCCAACTCGATTATTCAATTCTAGCGCAAAAGAATTGGCATCGAAATTTTACATACATAATCTAAATCTCTCACTTCCCAATGTCATAGAAACGTAACATTTGGCACGAGCATTGAATATCTCATAAATAGGAAAAGTTAATAGGTCCCAACTCGATTATTCAATCTATGCGCAAAAGAATTAGCGTCCAAATTTTACGTACGGAATCTAATTCTCTCACTTCCCGGTGTCATAGAAACTCGAAATTTGGCAGGAGCATTGATTATGTCATAAATAGGAAAAGCTAATGAGTCCCAACTCAATTATTCAATTCTAAGCGCCAAAGAATTAGCATCCAAATTTTACGTACGCAATGTAATTTTCTCACTTTCCGGTGTCATAGAAACTTGAAATTTGGCACGCGCATTGATTATGTCATAAATAGGAAAAGCTAATGGGTCCCAACTCGATTATTCAATTCTATGCGCAAAAGAATTAGCATCCAAATTTTACGTGCGCAATGTAATTTTCTCACTTTCCGGTGTCATAGAAACTTGAAATTTGGCACGCGCATTGATTATGTCATAAATAGGAAAACCTAATGGGTCCCAACTCGATTATTCAATTCTATGCGCAAAAGAATTAGCGTCCAAATTTTACATACGGAATGTAATTTTCTCACTTTCCGGTGTCATAGAAACGTGACATTTGGCACGAGCATTGATTATGTCATAAATAGGAAAAGCTAATGGGTCCCAACTCGATTGTTCAATTCTATGCGCAAAAGAATTAGCGTCCAAATTTTACGTACGAATGTAATTTTCTCACTTTCCGGTGTCATAGAAAAGTGAAATTTGGCACGGGCATTGAATATGTCATAAATAGGAAAAGCTAATGGGTCCCAACTCGATTATTCAATTCTAAGTGCAAAAGAATTAGCGTCCAAATTTTACGTATGGAATCTAATTCTCTCACTTCCTGATGTCATTTTATATAAAGGAAACGTTGCATGATTACCTCCCCGTGGTGTTTCCTGGGTAACGCAGAGAACCATGCAAAATGGTGAACATATGTTTTTCCGGTATCTCTAAAGTAACCACGACTTCATAAGATTTTCCGTGTGAACACCAGATAAACACCAGTACCAAATTAACTCGGGCGAAGCCGGGTATATCAGCTTGTAAATGTATATACACTGACATGCCAAGTCATGGGATAGCAGTATGTAAATTGGTTATGAAGTAGCATTCTCTCAGGTGACAGCTTGGGAGCATCAAAATCTCCCAACTTATGCAGGTGTGATCTTGTGAGTGAGGGTGAACATTGGCCAGCGTGCACATGTCAAGGTGATGTGAATTATCAGAGTTCGAACAAGGCATGAGAGTGGGTACCAGACCGATGGTATATTCTATTTCCAAAGTTGTGCAGGCATTTATAACTCCTTGATCCGCAGTGTCACGTGTGTACTGGGAAAACGTCATAGAAGGTATTACACCCACAGTTGACAGCGCATTGGCCGCCAAAGGGTGCTTTACAATTGCGACAGGCAGTGTCTGGCTAGAATTGTCCATGTGAATAGACAAGTAACACTGGCAGAAATTACATCCATAATCAATGCAAGAGGCCCGCACACATATCCTGCAGGTCAGTGAAGCACCTTTCAGATTCCATGGGATATTGAAGCAGAAAACCCACCAGAATGCTTCTCCTTAACATTCCCTGGGCTCGTAAGGCTGCTAACTGGACCCAAGAGGACTGTCAACGTGGTATCGATTATTTTGGGCTGATTGTAGGGTTCATGTGTGGCACAGATCCCATTAAGCCATGGATTCCAGTTGTCAACAAAGCACTGTGCAGGATAGTGGCGGTTCCATACTGGTGTAGGGTGCGTGGTCATGGCATGGGTTGGGTCTATTTGTCCTCCGAAACACATTATTAACCAGTGCCCACTATGTTTTACTGCTTAATGACCATTTGCAGCCCTTCGGGGACTTCATGAACACCCACAACAATGCAATATTCTATCCAGCAGGATACTACACTATGCCATTGGGGGCAAGTAGTCCAGAATTGGTTTGAAGAGCATTCTAAAGAGTTCCTACAAATGGTTTGGCCTGCACATTCATCCGACATGTGCCCAATCAAGCATCTATGGGATATGGTAGAAAGGTCCATTTGCACTTGAGATCCAGACGGCACGGCTCATCAGCCCTCCAGACATCTTCCATCTAGTTGCCGCACTTCGCCGGGCTGGAGGTGATCCTACACAATATTATTCCTATTCCACGACTTCTCTCACTATTCAGCAGATATGAAGAAAAAACTAAGATAAAAAGGCGCGCTATGCAAGGAGGCACATGGTGTTCAGAAATTGATAAATTGTAGAAAGAAAAATTATTGGCCACCAGGCATGTGCACACAGTGTGAAGGGAAGCGTGCAGCCTAGGATCTATCGATATGTTGAATATGCTGAAACACGTGAATTTTTGTATATAAATCATTATTCTATAAAATCCTTATTGATATGTTGATTCTTAATTAGTTTGTATGCACTTTATCTATCCTTAAGATGAGACAGCTGTCACATGCCCTGGTGATATCATCCGTGGGTCATCCCGTGATTTTTAAATACTTGTTTGTTACTATCTGGTACAGAAGTAGGTTACTACGTGAATGCAGAAGTTTTCCTTTCTGAAGGACCTGTGCACTCCTGCTTAACGCACTTATAATCCTCGTTCTTTCTTCATATCTGCTATATAGACCACGGAGGCTCTGCTTGCTACAGACCTTTAGTATGTTGTGCCTCTGCACAAATCACTCCAGGTATTAACCCTCTACAATTCAATTTTGGATTCAGGGTTTCCTAGGGGGCTTTCTCTTTCTGCCATTATACAATGGCGCCATCTGCTGGCTAGAACCTGTACTGCAATATGTGACATGCCAGAGAGGCCCAGACAACAGAGCGGCTAGTAATATACAGTAAGAATACCTTGCCGGACGTCTTCCGACATTGGAGCTGTACAGTCTTTAATTAGAATGTTGGAAGATGTCAGATAGTGGATTGGAAAGAGTTAATTTCATATCTAGCTAATTCGTTTGTGGGATCTGACCCTACTGCTAGAGATGAGCGAATATACTCGTTTCGAGTAATTACTCGATCGAGCACCGCGATTTTCGAGTACTTCCGTACTTGGGTAAAAAGATTCGGGGGGCGCCGGGGGGCGGCAGCGGGGAACAGGGGGAGCCCTCTCTCCCTCTCCCCCCCACTCCCCGCTCGGGGAGTACGGGGGGAGTACGGAAGTAATCGAAAATCGCGGCGCTCGGGTGAAAAAGTAGGTTTGCTCATCTCTATTAATTTCATATCTAGCTGATTCGTTTGTGGGATCTGACCCTACTGCGTACTTTTTTTATTCACAATTAATTTTGGAATATCAGTGTATAATTACGTAAAATATTAAGTCACAGTTTGCAGTGTTGATAGTTACAAAAAGAAAAAAGACAACAGGGCAGATTTATTAATCTTGTCTAAAATACAGGCAGAGGTTTCAATGCCTGACTATCCACACCAAAAATGCCCCTCTTTAAAAGTCAAATTCTAAGTGTGAATAGTTTTTAATTACTAGTTTAGTGAAATATATATTTTTTGCTGCAGCACAAAATTTATGGTACCAAACAGAACTAATATATACTTGCTTGTTATATAGAATAGCCATAAAAAAAGGCTTTTTAGACAAAACTCCATGGCAACAGTCAACAAAAGCTAAGAAACAAACTAGTATAAGAGGCCAGGTCCACACAGGGCGGATTCCTCGAGGAAATTCCATGTGGAATTTCGCTGCGGCAAATCAGTCTGTGGCTTCTAATCCCAGATTAGCCAGCCATGTGGACGAGATTTGTCAAAAATCTCATCCACGCGAGACTGCCAATCCGTCGCAGCAAAGCTGGCGCTGCGGCGCGTATTCCCTGGCCGCAGCAGGTCTACTTTTTTTTTTCTGTTGTGTTCGCACTTCTCTCTATTGGAGAGCTGGCCGCAATGGAAAAGCATGCGGCCAAGCAGCTCCAAAACACACGGCTAAGTGCCGCGGGTTTTGAAGCTGCGCTTTCCCAGCGGAAATCTCATGGTTTTTCACTGCGGCAAAACTGGGAGATTTCCGGGGTTAGGATAAGAAGTAAAAACTCACTTGGGATGCTTCACATCTGTCATCTTTGTTTGCTCGCCAAATTCTCTTTTTAAAAACTCCTCCAGAGGACCAGACTCGTATGGTCGTGAGCCGCGAAAAACCTCGTTCTTCATTCGGAAGTACAAACAACGAAGGTATTCCATGGACTTTCCTGGAGAAAACAATTTATACACACACAGTATATAAACACAGCGCTTTGAAAAAGTATTAAAACCCCCCAATAGATTTTTCTAGATTTAAAATAACAGATAAAATATTCCAGACAGGACTTTAAGGCTGGCTGTCCACTGGCGTTTTTGCATTGTGTTTCCCGTGGCGATAATCTGCTTGCGGGGAACGCAATGAACGGTTTCCATCGCGTTGCTATGGAAAGCGCAGCTCCCCCTGTCCACGAGCGAAGAATCATAGCGATTCTCCGCTCGGGGGCAGCAAATCGCAGCATCTGTCAGACAGGCTCAGCGTGGAGATCCGTCAGCTGGGTCCTGCTCTCCGGCGGTGGCGAAGATCCGCCGCTGGATATAGCAACGCCCGTGGACAGGCAGCCTTATTGTAAATTAGCTCCTAAAGTTAATTTCCAAACTAATAATTTATCATTTGTCAACACGTTACATAAAAATTTTAACACCTCAAAGATCCGTTTATCCAACTCTGGTCTTGTGCAGCTATAAAAGGTGCCTATATACATCTGATTAGAGTTGTCTCTTTTCTGTCTATGGAAGTATCCCAGATCTCCCGCAACAGCTGTTGCTATGCGAAAGAAGGATCAGGCATGCTGGATTTCAACATGCCCAATCCTTTCTTCCTGCAGAAGAAAAGCAGTTAGAAGGGTATGGCAGGAACTTAAAAAAAATGTAAGTCTCAGAAAAACCCCTTAAGTGGCTTAAAAATTCTGTAAAATAAAGTAAAATTTGTAATCACCTACTCCAGCGGCTCCTGATCCCGTGTAGGAGCCCTGATGCCTGCTGCTTGGAAACCGAAAGCAAGCAAGTAGATGCCCATGTGACGTTCATTCTGCACATGACCACTCAGCCAATCAAAGGCTTCAGCAGTGAATCTTCTATGGCCGCAGAAGCCTGTGATTGGTTGAGCGGTGACGTGCACAATGTATGGCCTGCGATCGCCAGCAAACTTATTTAGAATGATGGGAACTGGGGCTCCCGTCCTGGATGGGGATCTGTCGGAGGAGAGTATGCATTTTTTCTTTATTTTACACAGTTTTAGGTTTCTGATTTGTTTTTAAGTCCCAGAAACACCTTCAATTCCTTCTACCCACTAAAAGAACATTAATACTTATTAGTTGAGAATGCAAATATATGGGGGGATGGGAGCAATTGCTGTCAGACAAAAAGAGCATTTGGCCAAATGCCCACCAACGGATTTGTACCGCAGTTCCCACGGCATAAATCTGCTGCTATTAGGCTCTATTGAACCCAATGGCTTTTCTGTCTGCCAATGCCGTCACGCAGAATTTTACCGTGTATTTCCACAGTGGGAAATAAATCGCGGCATGTTCTATTTTCTGTGGATATATGCCGCGGGAGGTCTCCATTAATATAGTATTAATGGAGTCTGCGGTAAAACGCTTGTTTTTCTGCAATCACCAGCGGGCGCATTTTGTTTACCACCGTGGTTCTCCTGCGGCGTAAATCCACGGGCATAACCAGTGATGGCCGTGGGCATAAGGCCTCTGGCCAACAGCTTACTTAAAAGGTCACACAGATAAAAGGCAATTGAACTTGATGAAAATGTCGCATTTTCAACAAAAAAAAAAACAGTCAACAGGTGAAAGTTAAGAATGAACATTAGATTTAGCCAAAAAGATTGTCATCAGTGGGAGAGGGCAATAAGCATCTGCCAGGCTCCTTCAGCAGTGGCTTATCTCCTGCTAGAACAAAGGAGCGGCATTTGGAAGTCCCAAGGAGTTTCTACAATATTAGACTGTGGGTGACAGACACACCAGCTATAAAGAAATGATAAGTATCGTCTGTCAGATTAGAACAAGCCTGAAGTGCAGCTACATTTCACACAATATTTATTGACGTTAATAATTTCTTCAGTCCATATATGCCTTGAACAAAGTCCTCAAGTCTTCACATACCGGTCACAAAAGCAGACTTCAGCCAATACTGCAGTATTTCGATCAGTACTTTAGATTGGCATTTATAAGCCAAAACCAGGAGTAGAAAAAAGCAAAAACAGAAAGAGTGTAATGGAAGGCTTTACAGCTATTCCATGTTTTGGACACACTTCTGGTTTAAGCTTACAAATTACTGATGTAAAAAATGGGACACTGAAAGGGGTTCTGACATGAATAATGTTTTTATGCTTTAGCAGCCATTGTTCCCTGGTCTGCCTAATGGACACAGGGAATCCACGATTTAATGGCTGTTAAAGCATAAAAACATAATAATTACCTTGTCTTCAGTTGTTGTTGTCATCAGAGGGGTCATCTCCCAGCAGGCTCTATTCTTCCTCTTCTTCCTCCACGAGCTGCCCGGCTCCGGGATTGCGCACATGTGCAGTGGAGAGGTGCCCTCTGACAGGAGTCAGGACGGGCCGCGTCTCCACTGCGCACGCGCAGAATCTCAGAGTTCAGCCAGGACGGACGGGCCGCCTACAGCAAGCACTGCTTGTGACGTGCTTGCTGTGGGCGGCCTGTCCGTTCACCTGGGAAGTTGCATGCCGGACGGAGCAGAGCAGGAAGCGGTCATTTTGACTGCTCCTGCCCTGCTTCTACAAGCCACAGAAGAAGATGCCGGCTGGAAGGCACATGCCTGGCGATCGGTCCTGGCCAGGCAAGGTGAGTATTTTTTAAATTTTTTTTTTATGTCAGAACCCCTTGAAGTACCGGTACGGACATAAATATAAGGCAAGGATGCTGAGGAGCTGAATATATACATTTTTTGCTTCTCTTTCTATACACTAAATGCAGCACAAAAAAGATCCAGAATTAAAACTCCCGATCAACACATTATAGCAATACTGGAAAATGCAACTTCTACAAAACGTCCTTCACACGGGACAACTGTTGGGCACATAAGCATCCGACGGCTGTCACATGGACTGCTGCCCGACTATCGCTGCGATGCCACGGAAGTGTGACAATGTTGTGGGGGCTTCCTGTTACCCTCCTTGTGTGTGTGGCTGAGCATTATCCTGCAGCAAAATCCCTCTTGGAAGCCGCCATGAGAGGAACACATGTGGGTGCAGGATGTCCTGAACATATTGCTGGGCTGTTATTGTCCCTTGTACTACTACTAGGTGACAGACTGTCATATGCGATTGCCTCTAGACCATCACACCAGCGGTGGGGGCAGTGTGCCGCTCCATAGCAAGGCAGGCTTGAGGTCTCATGGCCAGTGTCTGTGCCCAAACTAAACCTGGATTTGCAGCTGAAGACAACCAAGTTCCCCTCCGTAGCAGTACAGTTTCATCGTTCACGACACCACTGCAAACAGAGGTGATGGAGGGTGTCAAAGGCCGTACAAGTAATGGTCTTGTCGTACAATCAGATGTTCCTCTCTACTGGTGGTCTGTTGGGGGCGTTCTGAGCCCAGTCACCTTGTGTGCCCTCACACATCCACCGGTACCAACACCTCCTAACAGTCTGGTCAGAACAGCCCAGGTGGGCACAATTCGTAGATACGACCATCCAGCTTCTCACATCCCAATAATGCGCCCCTCTCAGACTCTGGTAACGGGGTGAAATCTCTTCTCTGTGTCGTAGAGGCGTCTAGTGGCCAACAAGCTCTACACAAGTGGGAGAAGAGGTCACTACACACAAGGAGCCGTTGAGCGCGTTTATTAGGCCAAGGGGGAACCACTTTTGAGGCTTCAGGTGGAAAGATAGTTCAATCTAATCACACCACAATTCTAATCATTTGCAAACGATGCCCAATTATGGTCCCCATGTTTCCCTGCTCCTGCACAGGAGCTAGCACAGCTGGCTCGCTCACAGAGCGGCCAGCAGGGGGGTGGGGCAGTGCAGGAGATTTCTTTCCTCTTGCTCCCCTGGCCCTCTCCATTCAGATAACACAGCGGCCGTTCACTACTGAGCGGCCGCTGGTAAACTGAACAATGAGCGATGAAGCTCATTGCTCATAGTTTATGCAGCATAAATGATGAGCTCATTGCTCAGTTTAAACAAACATCGGCCGTTCAGTAGTGAACGGCAGCTGTGTTATGGCAATGGAGAGGGGCAGGGGAGCGAGAGGAGAGAAATCTCCTGCACTGGCCGCCCCGCTGCTGGCCGCTCTGTGAGTGAGCCAGCTCTGCTAGCTCCTGTGCAGGAGCACAGGAGTGAGGAAACACAGGGACAAGTGTCAGGCATCGTTCGCCCAACATTTGTCCTGTGTAAATGGAGCTTATGATGTAACTACACGCAGCAAAACGACAACTTCTTCTGAGTGCAGGATTTTTTTTCGACAGAGCATAGGCGAGCTAAATAAAAGAAAAAAAAAAAACCTGACGTGATTTCTTGCTCCGTGCCCTGTCAGTGCTTGTGTGTACACAGGACAACTATCGTCCAAATCTGCTATTTCCAACGATTATTCAGGTGATAATCAACCTGTGTAAAAGATACCGTATACAAAAAAAAAACTAAATAATTATCAGATTAGCATGTGGAATACCTCCATTTGATTGGTTTGTGGTTGTCTTTGAAGAACATCAGAAGATCTGTGAACTAGGAATCATTTTTATCTGTACTTTGAATTAAAAAAAATATACAAATAAGGAGACCCTGGGAAGGTATCCCACAACATTACTGTACAAGGATGCAAAAAAATACCTCCCCATGGTAAAACTATTTCACAGACACAAAGCTTAAAATATACCAAACAAAAAAAACTACAATACTTTATAGTAAAATAAAGGAAAAATGAGGTTTGACTTACCATGTACTATGGCCAAGGCCAAGATACCACCAGTACTAGTGCCAGAAACCCAATCAAAGAGCTCTCTTATGGGACGATTTGCTATTTTTTCTATGGCAATAAGCAGCTGAATAAGAACCAGTCCACGAATTCCACCCCCATCCAAACACAGAAGACGATCTTGCCTGCAGGTACAAATGTATTTTAACCTCTCCTCTGTGCTATATGTAATGTTTTTGTTATCGCATACACAGGTATTTGGGAAGCCACCACCTGGCCATCACTACCCTGGGTATAGGAAGAGCTAGGCTGAGGCCTAAGACTTGGATAAATTTGGCTGATACAGCAATGTTGCAAGAACCACAAGGCAACCTAGCATAGCTTTGAGTTGTCCTGGATAGGACTGTTATGTACATGCAGTATTAGGACTCCATGCACGTTACGACTTCTATGAGGCTCTTTTGTACATCTGTACCCCTCACATGTCATATGGAGATATACTGAGTTTTTCACTCTACTAAATTCCGCGTGAATCAAGACAAAAAAAAAAAAGCAACATCCTTCAGTGGATGCTGTATTAGGGAGAATAATCTTGTACTCAGCCCCCTGCACACAGCTCAGATGTGAGCACACGGCCTTAACGGCAGATAGCTCCGTACATTGCGCAGTGGCTTGGGTTGGTACTGCATCATGAATCCTATTGAAGTGAATGGAACATAGCTTCCTGTAGCAAAATAGCTCAAAATGTAACAAGCCTTTGGCTTCAGCTTTGTGTTATTCCCCGATGCAGACACCGTTACCAGCACTGGCACATCATAAATTAACAGCATTGTATTTATAGTAACCAAGTTATCACATTACTGGCTGTAAAGTGAAAATTTGCTACATCCCTAGCCCAGTATATTTCTCCTTGTGAAGGTTTCCTGAATGTGGCCACAGGCTAAGTTCAATTCCACGTTTTCTTTTTTACTTGTGTCGTACTATGGTGCCGTCCGGGTCCCCACCGCTGGTCTCCAGGGCTCCTGCAGGCTTCCATGCAGTCCTCAACGCTGACGGAGTATCTCTTGTTGGTAACAGGGCTTAAATACGGGGCTCCGATTGGTTCATGAGCACCGTCTCAGCCAATCAGAGCCAGCACTCAATGAACCAATCACAGCCATTCATTGAATGACATCATTGAATGGCTGTAATTGGCTGAGGCGATGCTCGTGAACCAATTAGAGCAATCGCTTGCTGGAGGCGGGGTATTCAAGCTTGAACAGAAGCTTGCGGGAGCGCCAGAGACCAGCGGGAGGGTCACGGACAGCACCTGCTAGGTTAGTATTGCTTCCCCCCATGTAGTGTAGCTAGGGCTCATTTTTGGGGAAGGGCTTATATTTCAAGCCTTTCCCAAAAATCAGGGTAGGGCTTATTATCAAATAGGTCTTATTTTCAGGGAAACGTGGTAGATATCAACTATGAACCAGAAACTAGAAAGTTATTTGTACCACTTAAAAGTGTTTTATCTTATGGCAAAAGGATCTATTAGGGAAAGGAGTGGGGGTTAAAACATAAAGATATTTGGAAGGGTGGTGTATGAAGGGATTTGTATGCTAGTTAGTTGAGGGCTGATTTATCAGTCAAATGTTCCATTTGAATATAAAAGTGATTGAATGTTCCATTTTGGACTGCCAGCCTTTTGTTCATAGGTGCAAGTCAGTGAGACTAGAGGCTATTCCTTTTATGGTAGAAACTTGAGAGCTTTTCCAGTTGCGTGCCATTGTAAGACGGGTTGCGTTTAGTACATGGAGGATAATTGTTCTACATTCCAATGGGAAATTATTTATTCCCAACAGTAGAAGCGCCAAACCAGCTTTGTATTTAGGTGAGAAGGGGTGGAGTTTTTTTATAATTTTAAACACCTTTTTCCACAGGGTGGAGATTAGGGGGAGGGGGGGGAACTCCAAAGAATATGAAGCAGTGACTATCTGCAGTTTCTCCAACATTGACAGGATGTGCTGCTATAGATGTATGAGAGTTTTAATGTAGTAGCATCTGACCAATAATTTATAGTACTATTTATGATATGCGCATTCTGTAAATTTTGCGGCCCGTTTTAGGGCGGTTTGCCATTCTTGTAGGGAGAATTGACTTGAGAGGTCTGTTTCCCATTTTAGGAACTAAATTCACAGAGGGGGCGGTCAAGAAAGTCTCCAAAAGTATATATTAAAGCCCTGTCACAGAGGGGACTTAAAGTAAAAGAATACATTTTATTAGGAAAAATCTTAAAATAGTACACACTAGGGCACAACAAATTACATGAATACACAAAGAACATTAAGAGGATGGTGTAACGTATTTTAGGACACACATTACGCAGTTTTTGGAGATATGTGTCGGCTGGCTGCTATACTGGGTCTAGTTATAATCATCCCATAGACCAAAAAGCGATTAGCATAGTCGCCTGACACTGTAACCCTTAGATTGAATCCACTTAAAGTCTTTCCCCAAATATTGGGAGACAGTATTAGATAAATAGACGATGAATTATTGTGGACCAATATAAGGAGGATTCTATCTCCGGCCGCTGGTTTGTCTCTGATTCATTGATGGTGTTCACAAATCTAGACACCATCAGAAGGACTACTTTGTACGGCTACTTGTTGGTTCTACACTGATGATACTGTTTGGTTTCAACTCTTCAAACTTCATGTATGAGGGTCAAAGAATTGGGCTCAAATCAGCAGAGTTGTTTGGGATCTAGCAGTATTGTTTGTGCCAGACCCCAATTCTTCAACCCTATTAGTGGTATGGGAGGCTTGAGGTGTTCAACTCCAGATTTCTAAGGCTATCGAACTCAAAGTAGTTGAGATCCAATAACTTCAATTTTTACTCTCCAATTTTTACTCAACGCGTTTCACCACTATATTACGTGGATCATCAGAAGCATTACGGAGCTTAAATATAGCTTGTTAGGAGTATATATCTATAGATTTCATCATGTGGAGAAAGTGATTGTTTCAAGATCTGGATAGATAGAATACCAGGAAAATGAGTGTCCTAAAGAACAAGGAGCAACTGCACTTCCAAAGTTGGTTAAAGGTGAACACAAGATGAAAAGCTGCTTGTTATTCACACAGGTCATACTCTTAAATCTAATAAAA
The DNA here is from genome assembly GCF_035609145.1 of Eleutherodactylus coqui. NCBI lineage: Eukaryota > Metazoa > Chordata > Amphibia > Anura > Eleutherodactylidae > Eleutherodactylus > Eleutherodactylus coqui. The sequence goes on from NC_089839.1 coordinate 146,554,610, forward strand.
CTGAAAAGCTAATTTATTTCAATTCTCCGGTGAGAAATCATTTAACCTGTGTAAAGTCCCTCTTAGGTGGTCAATCGTAGGAAAACCTAGTTTATTACCAGGCTGATGTACTTATTGGACGTTTTTTTTTAGCCCTAGGCTTAGGATAGAAGGGACCCAAGATGCGGGTACCTCCTGGTCTGTGGGGTAAATATTCCCACTTAGCTTCTGTTTGATTTCTAAGAAGCTTGCACCAAGTTAGCTTAATTGCAGTCCATTTACTGCGATTGACCGTTAGCCTGGTTAGCGTTTAAGTGCTTCGCCAAGGCTGACAACAGACTAGTGCAGAAGAGTAAGGCTATATCCAATTAGATTGGATTATAGTTGGAGAAAATGCTCCAAAATAGCACTTGTCTGTTCAAAAGAGAGCTATTCTGTCTGCAGCTTCGTCTCTGTAGTATACCAAAAAGTTCCCCCTTAAAGGGGTTGTCCCGCGCCGAAACGGGTTTTTTTTTTTTTCAACCCCCCCCCCCCCCCCCCCCCCCGTTCGGCGCGAGACAACCCCGATGCAGGGACCTAAAGAAAAATCCGCACAGCGCTTACCTGAATCCCCGCGTGCCGGGATCTTCTCCCTCGGTGGACCGCAGGGCTTCTGTGCGGTCCATTGCCGATTCCAGCCTCCTGATTGGCTGGAATCGGCACGTGACGGGGCGGAGCTACACGGAGCTACACGGAGCCCCATTGAGAAAAGAAGAAGACCCGGACTGCGCAAGCGCGGCTAATTTGGCCATTAGACGCCGAAAATTAGGCGGGCTCCATGGAAACGAGGACGCCAGCAACGGAGCAGGTAAGTGAAAAACTTCTTATAACTTCTGTATGGCTCATAATTAATGCACAATGTACATTACAAAGTGCATTAATATGGCCATACAGAAGTGTATAGACCCACTTGCTGCCGCGGGACAACCCCTTTAATAGATATGTGATAGCAGCAAAGGGTAGGTAGATAAAATAAAAAGATGGTGTCCGTAGCCCAGATGGTAGGCTAGGGAATGAGGGCTAGACTGATGCTGACCTGCTTATATGCTCCAGTCACCTCCTACAGATGCGTGGTTCGTATTGGTTAGCCAATCATAGTAGGATACGCCCCTCTGTTTTCTAGCCATGTGTCAAGAGCATATTCGTCCGTTTTCATTGCTGGGCAGATGATATAGTGAAACCTCTTTTTGATTGTATAAATCCGATATGTGTGTGTGGATGTTCAAACTAAATTCGCGATTGTGCGTATCCGATCGTAAGCGCAAGAAGGGTAGGAACATCACTCAGCACGTAAGCCGGTGTAGGGGCGAGGTTAGGGCAGGTTGCCATGACGCAATTTGTTCCGGCCAATCCCAATGACTGGGGAGGTGCCGCTATGTCATCCTCACCCCTTGTCGCGGCCAATCCCAGTGGTCGGGGTGGTGCCGCTGTGTCAGCCTCACACCCGATATTCGGACCAATCGGGTTTATGGGGTGGAGTTAAGGCGCATCACGTGATGCTATTGCGCGTCAGTACGTCATGACGTCATTACGTCTCCTAAGATGCTGTCAGTGGAACGCATTAGGGGCCGTAACTCCATAGCGTCGAGCGCATCACATGATCGGGCATCGGTGCGTCATGACGTTCTCTATGTTACGTCCCATGGGACACAGGGGAAGCCGTAGTTCAGTGACGCAGCTTCAGGACGTGTCCGCATTGGACCCGATGCAACATGTGGGAGGTCGTATTCACTGTTACCATGACGGCGGACGGGGCTAATGAAGAGGATAAATAGTGAAATAATATCGGAGGAAATAATCACTCCAGTATAATAATAACTTGGTGCAAGCTTCTTAGAAATCAAACAGAAGCTAAGTGGGAATATTTACCCCACAGACCAGGAGGTACCCGCATCTTGGGTCCCTTCTATCCTAAGCCTAGGGCTAAAAAAAAACGTCCAATAAGTACATCAGCCTGGTAATAAACTAGGTTTTCCTACGATTGACCACCTAAGAGGGACTTTACACAGGTTAAATGATTTCTCACCGGAGAATTGAAATAAATTAGCTTTTCAGTTTTATTAGATTTAAGAGTATGACCTGTGTGAATAACAAGCAGCTTTTCATCTTGTGTTCACCTTTAACCAACTTTGGAAGTGCAGTTGCTCCTTGTTCTTTAGGACACTCATTTTCCTGGTATTCTATCTATCCAGATCTTGAAACAATCACTTTCTCCACATGATGAAATCTATAGATATATACTCCTAACAAGCTATATTTAAGCTCCGTAATGCTTCTGATGATCCACGTAATATAGTGGTGAAACGCGTTGAGTAAAAATTGGAGAGTAAAAATTGAAGTTATTGGATCTCAACTACTTTGAGTTCGATAGCCTTAGAAATCTGGAGTTGAACACCTCAAGCCTCCCATACCACTAATAGGGTTGAAGAATTGGGGTCTGGCACAAACAATACTGCTAGATCCCAAACAACTCTGCTGATTTGAGCCCAATTCTTTGACCCTCATACATGAAGTTTGAAGAGTTGAAACCAAACAGTATCATCAGTGTAGAACCAACAAGTAGCCGTACAAAGTAGTCCTTCTGATGGTGTCTAGATTTGTGAACACCATCAATGAATCAGAGACAAACCAGCGGCCGGAGATAGAATCCTCCTTATATTGGTCCACAATAATTCATCGTCTATTTATCTAATACTGTCTCCCAATATTTGGGGAAAGACTTTAAGTGGATTCAATCTAAGGGTTACAGTGTCAGGCGACTATGCTAATCGCTTTTTGGTCTATGGGATGATTATAACTAGACCCAGTATAGCAGCCAGCCGACACATATCTCCAAAAACTGCGTAATGTGTGTCCTAAAATACATTACACCATCCTCTTAATGTTCTTTGTGTATTCATGTAATTTGTTGTGCCCTAGTGTGTACTATTTTAAGATTTTTCCTAATAAAATGTATTCTTTTACTTTAAGTCCCCTCTGTGACAGGCCATTTTAGGAACTGTACTGTTTTCTTTATAAATATGTCGACAGATAGAAATTGGTAGATTTGTTTAGTACGCTTCTTGTATTGGTTAAGGGTATTCGATATTTGGTCTTTTGAAATCATTGCAATATTGCTTTGCGTGGCTGGGTGCGTGCGAAGATGTTTTAAGTGTCACTCACTTCCTTAGACCATCGCCTGTAAAGTCCACAGTGTCGTGTGAATCCAGCATACTGCTTAAGGCGGTAGAAACATATATCAAGTCCTGGAAACCTAGGTAACAATTACAAGCCAATTATCTTACTAATAATTGAAAATGTAAAAACTGGAACAAAATCCCACAGAAAGTAAAACAAATAAGCCAAAACATAATGAACTGAAAAGGACAGTAGACAGCAAAGTGATGAAAAAATAAATAAAAGTTATAACCGAAACCAATTCATGATGATGAATCTACTCTATGACTACTAGAGAAAGATTTTTGCATCAGAGTGATCCAGATAGCCAGGAACACTTCATATTGGAATTTAAGGCTTTGGACACCTTTGGGTGGGGGGAGGGTGATGTCCGTTATTTTGGTCAGAGGGTTTAATTCAAAAATTTGCACCGTTTGTCTTCTGCAGCTACCACATAAGGGTGCATTCAGACGACCATATATCGGCTGGGTTTTCACGCCCAGCCGATATACGGCGTCTCTCTCTGCAAGGGGAGGCGGCTGGAAGAGACGGGAGCAGTGCTCTGAGCTCCCTCCCCCTGCAGAGAGAGAGGAGGCAGATAGGGGGCAGAGAGGGGGCGGGAGCTCAGAGCACTGCTCCTGGCTCTTCCAGCCTCCTCCCCCTGCAGAGAGGGACACCGTATATCGGCTGGGTGTGAAAACCCAGCCCATATACAGTCGTGTGAATGCACCCTAATACTGTATATAAATGCTGCAGTCTAAGGGTCCCTTTACTTGGAGCAATTAAGTGCAAACAACTGATTTGTTTTCAAAAGGACATCCGTTTACACGTGCAGATACATACTAGCGTTTTTACTACTTTTTTTCGTCTAACTCGTTCAGTTCATCGTTGGTCTGTCAGGAAAGTCTGGAAACGACTGAAAAAAACTCACTTTTTACAAGGATTGATTGGCAAACGGCGAACAATTCTTATGCTGGCATTAAATGAACAACACATGATAATCGAACAGATTATTATTCAGTGTAAACGCAGCCAACGATTGAATGACTATCATTAGTATCATTAGTTTCCGTGTGATTCAACAATTGTTTGAATGATAATTGGTCTGTGTAAAAGGGTCCTTAGACTGCAGTGTCTACACAGTGATACGTAAGCAGCTGCAGAAAACAAAACGGTGCAAAATGTTTCATTAAAGCCGACTGCAAAAATAATTATCAGCCCAAAACACATGCATTTAGGTGAAAAAGAAAAATGCTTTCTCACAGGTGTCTAAAGCCTTAAATGATGCTCCCATGTAGAACATATATTCTGAGATCTGAATCCGTCATTTACATACAAAGACCTACACGTATAGAAAAAAGGAGGCTTACAGAGGAGAAACAATTGTGCATGAAAAGAGAAAGGGTTCCCATATCACGGATTGATATACACAGAAAGAGCACCTGGAAAAATAAAAGGAGCAGCAGAGGAAGACTGTGAAACGGAAAAGGAGTATGTGAAGAGTTAGAGTCAAGTTACCATTACTGGGAACACAAGACCACAGGGATGATAAAGCATTCCATTTCAGGTTACTAAATATCATAAATTAACCGCTTCAGGACGTACATTTACGTCCTGGAGCATCGGGGTACGTATGAAGAGAGGTCGCAGGGCGACCTCCCTTTATACAGTGTGGGCGTCAGCTGTTTATTAGAGCTGACACCCGCGGTCAATAGCTGCAATTGGCCGTGCGGCCGATCGCAGTTATTAACCCTTTAAATGCTGCTGTCAATTCTGACAGCGGCATTTAAATCCCCTGAACTATGTTCTGAGGTCCCGTACGCCCCTCCCCTGTGGTGAGATCAGGAGGACTTAAAATAAAGTTTAAAAAAAAAAGTAATAAAAGTTTAAATCACCCCCCTTTTGCCATATCTATAATTAAAAAATCTAAATTATAAAATAAAAATACATATTTGGTATCACCGCGTCCGTAAAGTTCCGGTCTATTAAAGTAGCACATTATTTACCCCGCACAGTGAACGTCATCTGTAAAAAAAAACCTATACAATTTTGGTATCGTAGTAATCACACTAACCCATAGAATAATGTTATCATGTCATTTTTGTTGCAGTTTGTGCGCCGTAGAAACAAGATGCACTGAACGATGGCGGAATGTCGTTTGTTTTTTTTTCATTTTACTCCACTTACAATTTTTTAAAAGTTTTTCAGTACATTATATGGTACCTTAAATAGAACCATTGAAAACTACAACTTGTTCCGCAAAAAACAAGCTTTCATGCAACGACGTTGATAATAAAATAAAGGAGTTACGATTTTTTTTAAAGGGGGGGGGAGGAAAAACGGAAAATGGAAAAAAAAAAAATAAGAGGCCGCGTCCATAAGGGATTAAACACAGGTGAAAAAGCAAGTGTTCAGTTGCCAGTAATGGTATGACTGTAGAAGGGAAGATCTATGCAGGAGACAAGCAGGTTACCTATGCTGCTAGCTCTGTCCATAGGGGGTGCTGTTGTGGGGAAGGATGCAGCTGGTGGAAGCTGGGTGTCAGGGGGAAAACAGCGCTCTGCTCCTACGTTACAAAGCATGTCGAGTAGCACCTTGCGATTGGATCCTTTAAAAAGGAGGAGGGGCAGAAAAACATCACGTGGATTCAACTTTTGAAATGGTAATGAAAAATGTGATTTAACACAACTGTGTCACAGATGAGACTGAAGTGGATGACGAAATGTAAGAAATAGGTTATAAAACATGAACACAGTAATACACTAAATGAAACTAGTTAGCACTAAGTTATGGTGCAGTTAGGGGAGTTCGCTGATGTAATTTTTGTACTCACCTGCTCTACTGATCCCACACTGTATGAAAATCTGGCGATTTCAGATTGCTGTATGCGTGTTCTCCCACAGAAGTCTATGGAGGAGCGCATGCATGGCAGTCTGAAGAGTGATTTTCTTGCAGGACACGATCTTCAGCAGGTGACCGCTCGGGATCGGGAGAGCGAGCAAAAAATACATCACCAGCTCCCCATCACCTCCCTGAATACCATAACTTAATTTATGGTGCTCTTGGGAGGTGACAGGTTCCCATAAAAACATATATGTGCTTATATATGAACGTACTGGCCTACATTCACATGGGCGAGCAGGATATCGGGACCAATATCACGCTTGTCAATGTGTTTTATCCGTGGATGTGAGGCTATTCAATAGAAAGGAGTTCCTATCTGACCAAGTTTTGTGCGTCTCGCAATGTACAGAACTCACGGAACATTAGCACTTGTGTGAATGTAGCCTTTAAGTGTGTATTGTAAAGTACTCTAAGTATTCTCCAATGTCACACTATTTGGTTTGTTAGTAAAATAAGAGGGTCAGAAATGCTATCTTTTCTCCTTAGGGAGAGCAACTATATACTATAAACTAAGTGAGGAGACTCAAATGGCCATGCACGCTCCTCTGGGTAATATGCACATAAGGGAGATGGAATAAATCCTCCACACTGCCACCTATTGAAAGGCAGCATTCCTTTAAGTCAAAGTCAGACTTTTTATACAAGCCTTGTTACAGTGACTGGGAATTAAAAGCAAAGCCAAACTCCATGTACATACAGCTGTTTCAGGGTTTTTGCCCTTCATCAGTGTACAGTAGCAGTCTCCTCAGTTTATAGTTGCTCTCCCTAAGGAGAAAAGATAGCGTTTCTGACCCCCGTCCCAGGCCTTTCACTAGCAAAGCCAGACTCCTACTGTACACTGATGAAGGGCAAAAACCCTGAAACAGCTGTCTGTGCATGGAGTCTGGCTTTGCTTTTAATTCCCAGTCATTGTAACAAGGCTTGTATAAAAAGTCTGACTTTGGTTTGAAGGAATGCTGCCTTTCAATAGGTGGCACTATGGAGGATTTATTCCATCTCTCTTATTTGCATTTTAGTAAAATAAGTTACAGCGAAGGCTAGGTAAAAACCAATGAGAACTACAAATCCCATAGAAGCTGTCACTCAGATCTCACCTACAACTTCATGTCACATGTATTTACATATACAAGTAATCACCACATAGCTATAAACTCTGGCATCCAGGCGTATTGATAACCAGCTTTCCCAGAAAATGACAGCTCAAGACCTTTTTTTTTTTTTTTTAAGTATGGGAAATGGATCATAGCTAGAGATGAGCGAACGTACTCGGTAAGGGCGATTTCGCAATCGAGCACCGCGATTTTCGAGTACTTCACTACTCGGGTGAAAAGTACTCGGGTGCGCTGTGGGGCGGGGGGTTGCAGAGGGGAGTGGGGGGTAGCAGCGGGGAACAGGGGGGAGCCCTCTCTCTCTCTCCCCCCCCACTCCCCGCTGCAACCCCCCGCTCACCCACAGTGCACCCGAGTACTTTTCACCCGAGTAGTGAAGTACTCGAAAATCACGGTGCTCGATTGCGAAATCGCCCTTACCGAGTACGTTCGCTCATCTCTAATCATAGCCCTTTATACAAATAGAAGGAAGTGTGTTGGCATGCTAGGTTAGAAGACAGTATGTACCGGTCAAACACACATTTTTCACTATATAATTGTAATATATTACCTTTGCTTGATCTAGCTGCAAGGAGACCTGGCGTTTCCCCAAAATCATTAGCCTGCTCCACGTCAGCCCCAAAAACCATAAGGGCTTTAATAAGCTCCAGGTGATCCTTCTGTTGAGGAAAAACCATGTAGATGACAGTTATTCACCTTTTACATGCGCTGAATGGTAAACAATGAATAATGATTTTTATGCCTGTATAAAATGAACAACGACCAATAAGTGAACGAATTATAGTTCAATCGTTGGCCATGTTTACACTGAGTAATTATCGTTCATTTTTGCACGATTCAACAATTTGTACAATAATCACTCAGTGTTAAGGGCCCTTACTTATCTTCAACTCTGTCTTCATCAGTTCTGCGACACCATTCTAGCAATGCTACCTACAGTATATGAGCATTGTCTAAAAAGGGAAATGGAACACTGCCACCTAGTGGCCAAAATTACTCTTCTAGAAGGTTAACTAAAAACAAACTTATGCGCGGCCTTTCTTGTACAATGGAACATCCATTCTTACCAGTTACATTTTTGGGGGTTTCTAAACATAAATGTCCAAGTATTCACTGTTGATAGTCATATCCAAGTCCTTGAAGCCTAATTCACTTCACAAATACTGACCGATTATTGGCTCATGTAGTCTACTACTACACTTAGCATAAAAATTGGCCAGACCATTGAGCAGAAAATGTACATTTCCCTTGTGTCATCCCCATTTTTTTAGATTGTAAGCTCCTGTGAACAAGGTCCTCACTCGTTTTCTTTGAGCGGTTAGTTGGTTACCCTGTAACGTTAGATTTTTCTTTATACATGTACCCTCTGAAATGTAAAACGCTGTGAAGTATGTTGGCACTACGTAAATATCTAACCTACCAATAAACGGCAACACTTTAGAAGCAGTGTAGACACGGCTCAGTTAGTACACATGCAGTATTATTATATACATTTAAATGCAGGCATTACAGAACGGGCAATACATTTATATATACATTCAAATGACAACATCCACAACGGGAACATCCTCACGCCAGAATGTAACATACACCCATCGGCCTTATCTGCTAAATGTGGCTGTACAGCATCGCAAAACATAGTATCAATAAGTGTACTAATCAAGCCAGTCCTGTTTCTGAGAGCTTCCTCCATCGGCGCCTGATATTTTATTAATCTCTGTGCATTCCTTGCTTATGGATGGGTAAAATAGTAACACAGTAAGTTAGGCTGAATGAAGACAATGTCCATCTAGTTCAGCCTGTTTTAACCCCCTTGTTGATCCAGGGTAAGGCAAAATACCCCAAGGGGCAGAAGCCAATTAGCCTATTCAGGGGTAAATTCCTTCCCAACTCCATAATGGCAGTCAGAATAATCCTGGATCAACCTTTGATAGTTCCTACCTGACTGCAAGACCCGGAACAACAACCCGCTGGTCACCTAATGTCTATATCCTGTAATATCATAGCACTCTACAAAGACATCTAGTCCCCTCTTAAACTCTTCTATGGATTTTGCCATCACCACATCCTCAGGCAGAGTCTCACTGCTCTTACAGTAGAGAACCCCCTTCTGTGTTGGTGATGAAACCTGCTTTCTTCTAATCGTAGCGGATTCCCTCCTGTTACCGTCACAGTCCTGGGTATAAACATCATGGGAGAGATCCTTGTATCGTCCCCTAATGTATTTATATGTAATTATTTGGTCGCCCCTTAACTGTCTTTTTTCCAGGGTAAATAATCCTAATTTTGATAGCCTCTCTGAGTATTCCAGTCCTCTCATTTCGTTTATTAATTTAGTTGCCATTCTCTGAACCCCCTGAAGCACTGTAACATCTTTCCTGAGCACCGGTGTCCAGAACTGTACACAGTATTCAATGTGGGGCCTGACAAGTGCCTTATATAGTGGGAGGATAATGCTTTTATCCTTTGCCCCTATACCTTTTTTAATGCACCACAAGACTTTATTTGCTTTTGCAGCAGCTGACTGGCATTGGTTACTTCAGTTAAGTCTACAATCCACTAGTACCCCCAGGTCTTTTTCCATATCACTTTCCCCTAGCAGTATCCCATTTAGTGTATATTGGTGACATCCATTTCTCCTGCCCATGTGCATAACCTTAAATTTATTAACATTGAACTTCATTTGCCATTTTTCTGCCCAAGCCCTCAGCTTATCCAGGTCCATTTGCAGCCGTTCATTGTCCTCCGTTGTATTAATTGTCTTATATAATTTTGTATCATCTACAAATATCAATATTTTACGGTGCAGCCCCTCTATCAGGTTGTTGATAAATATATTGAACAGAATGGGGCCTAATACTGAACCCTGTGGCACCCCACTAGCAATGGTGGCCCAATCAGAGTACGAACCATTTATTACCACCCTCTGCTTTCTATCTCTGAGCCAGTTCTTTACCCAGATACACACGTTTTCACCCAATCCGAGCTGTCTCAGTTTATAGATCAGCCTATTATGCGGCACGGTGCCAAATGCTTTAGACATACGAGATCAATAGACTCTCCCAGGTCCAGCTTAGAACTTACTTCATTGTAGAAGCTAATCAGATTGGTCTGACATGATCGACCCTTCATGAACTCATGCTGGTGAGGAATTATTCCGTTGTTCTCCTTGAGGTATTCTAGGACGGCGTCTCTCAGAAACCCCTTGAATATTTTTCCAGTAATTGAAGTGAGACTTACTGGCCTGTAGTTACCAGTCTCTTTTGGACCCCTTTTTGTAAATTGGAACCACGTTGGCAATGTGCCAGTCCAATGGTACAACCCCTTACGACTCCGGTCAGCAGGCACAGTGGTGGTTGAACATTTAATATTAAAAGCTCTTAAAAGTATTATTCCAATATTGCACTATCCGACCAGTTTATCTTTTACCTTTACAGTCTGGGTTTTTCAGTATATGCTATGGAGCACCATGCTTTTTTCATTTTCTTTTAGGTTGCTTTTAAAAAGGGGTATTCTGTAGAGTAATTTTTTTCTCCAAGTTTTCCGTCATCTACTGGATGGGTGAAAACTGGTAGGTTGGTAGGGGTCCGACCACTGGGACCCCATTGATCCAGAGAAAAGGAGGACCAATTTTGCCACCTATTTTTCAATGCAGGGTTACTTCTGACGCTGTAATGTGGTAGTGAATGGACCACTTGCCATGCTTGTGTGGCCGCCACTTCATTCATTTCAATGGGATTGACAGAGATAGTCAAGCACTTTGTACTCGGTTATCTCTGTCAGCCCCATTGAAATGAATGGAGTGGTAGCAGTGCAAGCATTGCCAGTGGTCCATTCACTACCACATTACAGCAACAATGAAAAGCAACCCTTTATTGAAAAATAGGGGGTGATACTGGTCCCTCATTTTTGGGATAATGGGGCTCCCAGCAGTTTTCTCCCTGTGATCAGTTTTCACCCATCTAGTGGATGGGTAAAAACATTCATAGTCTCTGGAAAACCCCTTTAAGAGTCTAATTATGAGAAGAAATATGATCACAAAACTATAGTTCATAAGTAATATACAGTCAGTTTTTATATAAAACAATGTAAATGATGTTTATGTAAAACATGTTGTGTGAAATGATCCATGCTCATACCATTATTTCCAGCAACACTCGCCTGTGTTACAGGGGTTTTACACAGTTTACCCATTTGACAGTCACAGCATTAGGCATCTGCAGTTGTGAACCAGATCCCAGGCTGGCTCTACTGTAATAAAAGCCAATCTAAAATCTTGTCTAAACCAATGTCACACAGAAGCATCAAGGTTTTTTTTTTTCTTACCTTCATAGCAAGGTGCAGAGCTGAATTTCCATGTTCGCCCTTAGCGTTTGGGTTTGCTCCATGGGTCAAGAGCACCATGGCACAATCAAATCGGTCCTTCTTGACCATAATGTGTAAAGGGGTTTCTGCTGTTTTACTTACAGCATTTGCTTTGCTACCACGTTCAAGCAATAGTACAGCCATCTACAGAAAGAAAAACACAAATCATTTCACTGTAGCATCTAAAACAGTTAAACAGCCACGATCGAAGCAAAGCCCCATCATTGAAGGCGGGTGTCAGCCGTCCCCTGCCGTCACCTACCAAATATGGAGTAGGATCAGCTACTGAGCCCACTCCATACCTACCCTGCGCCCCTATGACGTACATGTATGTCACAAAGCCTTAAAGGGGTTCTGACATCAAAAAAAAAAAAAAATTGTACTCACCTTGCCTGGCCTGGCCCGATCGCCAGACATGTCCCCTCCAGCCGGCATCATCTTCTGTGCCTTTAAAGCAGAGCAGGAGCGGTCAAAAAGACCGCTTCCTGCTCTGGTCCGTCCGTCAGGCACTTCCGAGGTGAACGGACGGACCGCACAGTGCTTGCTGTGGGCGGCCCGTCCGTCCTGCTGAACTCCGGAGTGCTGCGCATGCGCAGTGGAGACGCAGCCTGTCCTGACTCCTGTCAGAGGGCACCTCTCCACTGCGCATGCGCGCGATCCCGATGCGGCACGGCTCATGCAGACAGAAGAGGAGGAACAGCGCCTGCCGGGAGATGACCCCCCCGATGTCAACAACAACAGAAGACAAGGTAAGTATTATCTTTTTATGCTTTAGCAGCCATTAAACCATGGGTTCCCTGGGTCCATTAGGCACACCAGGGAACAATGGCTGCTAAAGCATAAAAACATTATTTGTGTCAGAACCCCTTTAAATGTATTTTGCCAAGATGTAAAAAGTTATTCCATATCCACAGAACAGGAATAACTTTATCATCGGTGAGAATCCAACCACTGAGACCCCATGCAGATTGGAAGAACTGGAGTCCTGAAGGTTCCCACATGGATGAAGTGGAGATTGTGCATTAGTGCAACCGCTCCATGCATATATGGACTTTCCGGACCCCCTTCTCGAAACTGGTGGTTTCAATCAAGTAGATAGGATATAACTTTGTATCTTGGCACAACCCCTCTGAGGGTTTAAGAGAGGGTTGAGTAACACGACCAGATAAAGCAAAAATTCACCATTCCACAGGTTTCCCTCCTGGATTCGTCCTTGCTTCACAACCTCCCCAAAAACAAGCATGCTTGGCTCAGCCTACTGCTGAGTCCTACAGTTTATCGAAACTGACAAGAGAAAATACAAGGTCTTTATATTATTTAATGTGTATGTCATACCTCAGCGGTCTTGGCCCAATGCAGAGGGATTGCCTGATATTTAGGATCTTCAACACTGACCTGGTTCGCAGCAACATCCAGTATGGCTTCTGCACATCTAGGCAAATCACAGGTAATTTTTTTGTTAAATAAAATTCCATGTCTCGTCAGTACAGCCAACAATACACAAATTATGAACGGTTGTAAATATACGTTTACTGTTTTTAAATGTATTAAACATTTTTATATAATACAAGTACCTCTAAAAGCTGGATGCATACTAATAAGGCCCATTAGGTTCAACAACACTTGTCACTTCTGGAAGTCCATAAAAGACAATTTGGGGCTTAAATAAAAATTTTGCAACTTTGGGAGACATTTTCCACTATTACATTTTCAGTGACCAGTTTGCCAATGAAAACTTCTGAATGCAGTGATGCATACAGTAAATAAGTAATGTGTAATAGAACAGCGTTTGTGATACTGTGGACAATCCTATTGCGATATTGAATGTTGTGTGAACAAATACTGTGTCTACCTCACCCTTTCATTGAGTATTTCATAGTTGTGTGAATGGGGTATCCATCCTTTCCAAGGATATCACAGCGTGCATTGCAGCGCAAAAAGGCTAGAACTGACTCAGTTTTGCCCATGCGACAAGACACATGCAATGGGGTCTCTCCAGAGTTGCTCAGGTGGTTAATGCCAACAGAAGGTACGGAACACAGGATCTGGGCATGTAAAAACACATAAAGCGGTAAATGTGTAAGAGAAGATATACATAATAGACAGAGGCATAAAGAGTGATTCATACATAAGTGTGCAAACCTTTATTCACACAGGGCAGATTCAGTGCATTTTAGCAGCCAGAGCCAACATTACATAGTACAGTAAAAGTCTTTCCTTTAAACTTGTATCATTTTGGATCAGCTCATAGAGTTTGGCTAGAGAAAACACTGAAAAAAAAATGCACCAAGTCTTCACTGTGTGAGTAAAACACAAGAGCGATGAACACTACAATGATTTGGTGTAGCCACATCCATGCGCTACTGAAGCACGAATCATAAGGTGCACTAAAAGACAGATAAGACAGGACGAAAATAATCACCTCAATAACACGGGGGCTGTTTTGACGGGCAGCATAGTGGAACACGGTCTCTCCATTGAAGTCAGCAATATCCTTCCGAGCCTGGCACTCTTCTACTAGCTCCTGTATGCACTCAGTATCCCCCTTCTTGCAGGCCAGATGTAGTGGGGTGCAGCCCACGTCACATTCTGTACTGTTCACACTCCTGGAAAATACAGAAACCAGAATAGGTCTATTACTGTACATGTAACGTATAATAAGTGCACTCTCCCACAATACTGGAAAACATGGTAAAGTTATTTTAACAGTATCTATTGCTCATTTTCTAAGCCAAAAAATTCCATAATTCTGTGAACTGGTCTATGACTTTATTGCTGTTGTTAATTGTTACTACATCTGCCTCCACTCTACAATATTCACCATGTTCACTGCTTCTCCCGTCATGATCATCATTCTGTGAATGGGACATCACTGACTCCTACAGCCAATCACAGACCTCAGCACTAACATGAAATGGGATTGAGACCTCTAGGACCCCCACTATTGCCAAGAATGATAGGTTAAAAGTGCACACTCTTGGCCAGAGAGCTGTCTATCTTCAAAGAGGAAAATGAAGGTGTCGGAGCGAGCCCAGTGCACTTATTCGACCATTTCTGTTGCCCCCATTTACTGGGCTATCAGAAACAGCTAAATGAGTGCATACGGCTGATCATAACTAGGAACAAGATTATTTTTTTTCTACACTAGATATTATGTGAATTAAATGTAATAATGATTAAATGCTGACTAAATAGTTCATATTAGCTGAACATCACTTAAAGCTATAAATAAGCACACAATATGGAAAGCTCTATGGTCTTGTGTTATCTCTTATGGCCACTGATAAGTAATACCAAAAAACAGGTCATTATTCATGTACTGTGACACAATGAACCATTATCTTCTCCCCACCTCAGGATGCCATTGTGTTTAAAACTCTCCCGAAACCCCATCTCCACTGCCACGTGGGCCAAGGACCAGTTGGGGTGTCCACGCAGACAGTCAGTAAGCAGTTGGACGGTGTCCAGACGGAGTCCCTGTCTGGAGCTCTCGTAGAATGGACGCATTTTGGTTGCATATTCTTGGAACTGATGTAAAGCTTCGGTTTCCGAATCTAACTGAAATAGACTGAAAGGAGGGTCAAACCAATAAATTATTAGTAAAAAACAAAAATGGAACTCAAAAGACAACCGCTTTATACAAAGATGCCAAGTCAGGCCATTTTAAACTCTTCCCTAGGAGAAGCGCAGCAGTACATGTCAGCATTTTCAAATAAATGGGCATTGATGAAATGAACGGAGGTGCCAGGTCTGCTATAGCAGGAGCCACTCTAAGGGTGACTACCCACTACAGTTTTTTTTCACTGCGAAATTCGCAAGGTTTTTTTTCTCTGCAGGGGTCTATTGGACTTGTAATGTTAAAATCGCGATCGCGCAAAATCGCACTTTACAGCGAAATCGCGATTTTGCGCAATCGAGATTTTAACAATACAAGTCCGATAGACCCCTGCAGAAAAAAAACTCTGCGAATTTCGCAGTGAAAAAAACTGCAGTGGGTAGTCACCCTAAGGGGTCATTCACACATAGCAGTTTTGGTGCAAATTTTGACAAGGATCTACAGCAGACTGCATCCCTTCAAATGAAGAAGTGAAGTCTGCTGCGGATTCACATCAAAATCTGCAGCGAATGGCATAAATTTTAGTGCAGATTTTTCCACAAATCCACATTAAATCCCCTACGTGTGAACGCACCCTTAAAAGGGGTTTTACCCACTGTTACAAATGATGGTATATCACTAGGATATGCCAACAGTTTTTTGAATGGTGGGGGATCTCACTGCTGAGACACCTACAATCCTCAGAATTAAAAGGTAACCAAGCTAGATTAGCACTAACTCTTTTCCTGTACAATAGCGCTTCTAGCCACTGCAGTGCAGGGTATTGCAGCACAGCCCCATTTTGTCACTTTTTTCTTAGTTTCACTGGGGGTTCCCAGAAACCAGATTGCAGTCTATCATAAGGTAAGGCTTGCAAATTAATATTTAATCATGGGACAACACCTTTAAAACGCATCTGGCAACCCTTTTATGACATCCATATGCCATAATAGGACACAGATAGGAATTGTTGAAAGCAAAAATGTCTTTCACAAGTTAACACAAAGAAATCACTATCATTGCTGTATCCACTAAACTATTCTAACTCTGCCCTAATCTGTCTTCTAATAACAGAGCTGGTGCAACTTCATATCAAAAACAATTCCTAGTCCCAGCTAAGTCTCCTTGCTAGTGAATGGGCCGGCTGCTTTGTGTGTTAAAAACAAACAAAAGAAAAACAGGATTTTTTTGTAACTCAACATAAAATCCTTTTCTCGGATGTTCATTGGGGGACACAGCAAAGATCTCGGGAAAATGCGTGGGCCAGAGGTGATGTTGCTCGCCTCATCTGAAGAAGGACTTCCACACACTATGGTAGATGTGAGAGAAAGAGGGTTTTCTAGCCTTGAGCAGAACCCAAACAACGAGGTCAGTGAACCACTGCGCTTTCAGGACTGTAGATTCAACAGCCACACCATCAAATGTATGGTATGCGGATGAAGAGCTGGAGTTGCAGTGTGACACTAGGGGTGGAGGCGAGACAGAGGAAGGAGGTGATGGGGTATGCCTGTGCGACCTTGGCGAGCATTGTTGTTTCTTGGTCCTATCACGCATATGTTCTGGTAGGAATGATTTCTCAACTTCAGACCCTTCAGTCGGATTTTGAATGGATGTCCTGCTCAACATCTCCACAATGCACCTGGAGGCTTTCTTAAGGTCTGAAACCACCACCGAGAGGGAGCGTGCCCATTCAGGTACAGGACCCTATAGGGGCATGGCGGTGGATGTTCCTGGGGCAGGTTCACTGGCTGCGCTGGGAAGCAGGCAATTTGCGCAAATAGGCTCCTGCTAACCGCATAAGAATTTAGTGCGACAATGGGATCATGAGAAGTATGTCACAACGACCTGCGCTGTTTACTGGGTGATGTAACAAGGGTAAGCCAGAAGAGTAAGAGTCCGAAGCAGTGCAGGCAGGCCGGAATGGGAAGCTTGGAATATGCCAACAATTTTTGTTGCATGATCGCGTAAAGCAGCACAGAATGAATGGGACACTAGACCCAAAAGGAGGTAGAAACTCCCAAGGAACACGGCGCAACCCAGGGAAGCTATGCCGAAAGAGAATGACCCCCCTCCTTCCCTGAAAGGTAACAGCGCACATGTCCACCTCCCCTTCAGGCCGCAAGAGAGACGGGGAGCAAGAAGAAAGGGGACTATGGCCATACATACTTACCTTCCCGGAGGGAAGAGCCACGTGCCATGGTATTGACATCCAGCCTGATCCTTAGCTATTCCTCACCTCCCTTTAGTGGGGGAGCCCAGAAAATGCAATTGAGAGAATATTTGCCAGTGGGTCACAAAAAGGTTAGAGCTTCTCTGCACCACCTTACCTTTGAGGGGCAGGGAATCAGCAGGGAAGTTAGGACAATCCTCATGTTCCTACTTAATAAGATAGTAGAGGGGTTCTGTCAGCCTGTGAAACAAAAAAGTCCAGGGAACTCCAGGATCTTGAAACCTGAAGCAGGAAGGTCTGCCACCTATGGACACTAAGCTAAAACTGATCTAACTTAGAGGCTGCAGGAGGGCTATAGCTGGAAGGAGGAACGAACTCTTCTTTTGCTTAGTGTCTACCTCCTAGTGACAGGATCTTTCCCTGAGGTCGTCGCTGTGTCCCCCAAATACACAGTCTTAAAAAAGGTTTACCAATTGTAAAATGAAGTTACTCAATAATAGACTTTGGAGAAGTTTATTAAGGGCTTTCTGTCAGTTTTCTGGCCAGAAAAAAAAAAGGTGCAAACTTTGGAAAACTCCGTATTAGCACAAACATTTTTGTTCTTTCACTGCTTACATCAATAGTGAAAAATGTAATAGGAGCTGAACATGAGGTGGAGGTCATCATCAGCACGACTCCTGGACATCCTCCTCAACACACTTCTAAAGTCATTTCTAATGTAATTTCCTTAATGAGAAAACAAAAGTCAAATAGTTACTAACCGAAAGGCATTTTGTGGAGTAAGTGGGTTTACTAAGAGACATTCCCAGGATTTTGCTGTCTTGCTCCTGTAAAGTAAGACCCGTCCATCTTCCCTAATTCGATGACAGCCAACATAATCCAAAAGTGCCACTTCCCGCACTCGATAGGGGTTGCTAAACAGGTTGCTCACTGAGCTCACAGTATTGAAGATTTTTCCAAAGAGGTCCATGGAAATGTCTGAAAAGACAACAATATAGTAACTCTGTCTCTGTTCTGCCTGAAAGTATCAATAGATTAAAAGAAGACAATGTAATACGCTGGGCACATTCCCATGTGTCACGTCTGCAGTGGCAAACCCATGTGACTTTTGCCACGGATTTCAGTTTAAAAATGCTGAGGAAAGGGTAAAATCCGTGGTGAACATTTCGCAAACAACTGACATACTGCGGATTTAACATCTACACCACATGTTAATACTGTAATGAGTCCCCCCCCCCCCCCCCCGTCATGTGGATGAGTGCTGTTAAAATCTCATCCACACAGTACTGTGCATTTTCCATGTGGAAATAGCACGGACAACCTGCAGTATTTATGCCACGTGGGAGCATCCCCCGAAAGAAACTTTGCAACTTTATCCAAGCTGCCTCCATATCCATCTGTGAAGCGGTACAGAGAACAGCGGCCTCCAATAGCGCGCTATCATAATTACAGTCATGAAAGGAGCATCATGCGCCGGAAGAAACCAATATAGCAAAATTTGAGTGGGGTAACAATTTTTTTGTATAACTCTCCCCTATTCACTTTAACAAATACGTATCATCAGTGACCTACCCAATTAATTTTTGGGGGATTCGATTTGGGTGACACACTAGGTGAAAACAAACTGTGCTAAACGTAGGCCAGCACCCAAAGGGTGGTGGATGACACAGGGTTGATATTCGATTCAGGTCATCCGCCGCCCCCTCATGTGCTGCACTAGCATTTCACAACGCATCAACACTACTTTCAAAGGATTTAGTATGGAAAAACGATGCAAGTGGTTCTATGGCTTGATAGCAATAGAGCACAGGCAGAGCTGGCAATCCCTAATGTGTGATGTCTCAGGGCGCTTTCACACCGTGCGGAATTATTCCACAAGACGTAGCTAAAGATGCAGCTTATGCTACTGCTGCAGATGTCTGCTCCATAGCATGCATGGATGCAGATTTTGGTGCAGAATTTTCTGCATCTTAAGGGTGACTGCCCACTACAGTTTTTTTTTCACTGCGAAATTCGCAGCATTTTTTTTTCTGCAGGGGTCTATGGGACTTGTAATGTTAAAATCGCAATTTACCTCGAAATCGCAATTTTGCGCGATCGCGATTTTAACATTACAAGTCCCATAGACCCCTGCAGAAAAAAAAAATGCTGCGAATTTCGCAGTGAAAAAAACTTAGGGCGCCCACCACCCACTGGCGTTTGCGATTTTCGTGCGTGAAAAACGCAGCGTTTTCGGCGCGTTTTCGGCGCGTTATTCGCGGCGTTTTCGCTGCTTTTTCGCGGCATTTTCGCGGCTTTTTCCGTTAATTTACATTGACATTCATGGGTGCATTAAGAGAAAAATAAGGACACATATGCAACTGACAGTTCCTATGTTAAAAATTGCAACGGACTGAAAAAAAAAACGCAAGTGGACAGGAACACATTCAATTCTAATTGCTCTTGAGAAAAAACGCAAAACGCAAAGGAAAAAAAATCGCCAGTGGGTGGGAGCCCTTAGGCTGGCTTCTCACAGGGCAGAATCCCAGCGGAAATCTTGCGGTTTTGCCGCAGCAAAAAAATTTCAAAAAAAAAAACACCACACAATATTTCCCCCGAGAAAGCGCTGCTTCAAAACCCGCAGCACTTAGCTGTGGATTTGGGAGCGGCTTGGCCGCATGCTTCTCCATTGCAGCTGGCGCTTCCATAGAGAGCAGTGAAACGGAAAAACAAACAAAAAAAAAAAAAGACATGCTGCGGCCAGCGAATATGCGCCGCAGCGCCGGCTTTGCCGCGATGGATTAGCCATCCCGTGTGGACGAGATTTTTGACAAACCTCGTCCACATGGCTGGCTAACCCCACAAGGCTGGCTAGCGGCCACAGGCGGATTTGCCGCAGCGAAACCCAGCATTAAGGTGCGTCTTGCGGAGTAATTCAGTGCGTGGAAGCGCCCTCAGAGTTTGGATTTATAACAATTACATCCCATTTGCAGGGCGCATTTAGCCATAGAATTCACTGGAGAGAAAAACTCTGCTTTCTTGTGGGTCAGAGGTTTCGTACCGGTCAGAGATGAAGCTGAACGTATGGCTTCATTCCCATTTTATTAATAAAATAATAAAATGGGAATGAAGCCATAATTAATTAAAAGAAATAAATCTTTAGCAACGCGTTTCGGCACAACATCGTGCCGTTTTCAAGCTTTGAAACAAATAGCCGAATGCTACACAAATTTTATATATTTTTTTTTTACCCATAGAAATGGTATTGTGGTACAAATGTGACTAAACCACAAAGTATAGCTACCCCCTACAAACTCTGATGAGGATTTGGTCATCATACACTGCAATTTTAATTGGTACCAATGGAGATACTTCCAGCGCAGCACAGCCCTTTAGGATCCATAATTGTCTACTCTCCAGCAACATCCTAACGCTGGGTTCACACAGGACGGAATTTGCGTTGGCAATCTTAAACCCGAGATTAAGCAGCAAAGTGGACAAGATTTGCAAAAATATTGTCCACATGCTGAGGGCAAGCGGCGCTGAAACTGACATGCTGTGCGGAATTCAAAGCCGCGGCATGTCAATTTTAGCGCCGTTTCTGCTGCGGGCTCTCTTCTCTCTATGGGGAGAGATGGCAGCAGCGGAACAAGACACTTTCAAAATTTGCAGGACTTTAGCCATGAAAACCTTGCAGAATTTCTCTGTGCGGTCCCGCTGTCGACATTCCACAAGATTTACGCCCCGTGTGAACCCAGCCTAAGAGCTTCCGCAAAAAAACAGGAGAAGACCTTGTAAAGTCCTAGAACAGTTGGCTTTTCTCCCAGGTTCATTGGTAGATCAGTGTTGGCAGGGGAACTGGCATTGGTCTCTGCTAAGTGCACAGAAGAGTGAGCATATTTATAGATGTAGCAAACCTAAAAGGGAACCTGTCACCAGGGCCCATGATGTCTGAACCACAGGCAGCGTGAACCCAGGAAAAATATGCGCAGTTCCCACATTTAGGAGTTTCTAGTAATTATTAGGAAATTATAGTACCAGTGTTTCTGATTGCGCAATGCGCCACACAGCTTTGCTACATGCCCGTCGTCACACACACACACAGCTCTGCTACATGCCCGTCGTCACACACACACACAACTCTGCTACATGCCCGTCGTCACACACACACACACAGCTCTGCTACATGCCCGTCGTCACACACACACACAGCTCTGCTACATGCCCGTCGTCACACACACACACAGCTCTGCTACATGCCCGTCGTCACACACACACACAGCTCTGCTACATGCCCGTCGTCACACACGCACACACAGCACTGCTACATGCCCGTCGTCTCACACACACACACAGCTCTGCTACATGCCCGTCACACACACACACAGCTCTGCTACATGCCCGTCGTCACACACACACACACACACAGCTCTGCTACATGCCCGTCGTCACACACACAGCTCTGCTACATGCCCGTCGTCACACACACAGCTCTGCTACATGCCCGTCACACACACACACAGCTCTGCTACATGCCTGTCACACACACACACACAGCTCTGCTACATGCCCGTCACACACAGCTCTGCTACATGCCCGTCACATACACACACACAGCTCTGCTACATGCCCGTCACACACACACACACAGCTCTGCTACATGCCCGTCGTCACACACACACACAGCTCTGCTACATGCCCGTCGTCACACACACAGCTCTGCTACATGCCCGTCACACACACACACAGCTCTGCTACATGCCTGTCACACACACACAGCTCTGCTACATGCCCGTCGTCTCACACACACAGCTCTGCTACATGCCCGTCACACACACACACACACAGCTCTGCTACATGCCCGTCGTCACACACACACAGCTCTGCTACATGCCTGTCGTCACACACACAGCTCTGCTACATGCCCGTCACACACACACAGCTCTGCTACATGCCTGTCACACACACACAGCTCTGCTACATGCCCGTCGTCACACACACAGCTCTGCTACATGCCCGTCACACACACACACAGCTCTGCTACATGCCTGTCACACACACACAGCTCTGCTACATGC
This sequence comes from Eleutherodactylus coqui, assembly GCF_035609145.1. Lineage (NCBI taxonomy): Eukaryota > Metazoa > Chordata > Amphibia > Anura > Eleutherodactylidae > Eleutherodactylus > Eleutherodactylus coqui. The sequence goes on from NC_089839.1 coordinate 146,576,984, forward strand.
CTGTCACACACAGCTCTGCTACATGCCCGTCACACACACACAGCTCTGCTACATGCCCGTCGTCACACACACACACAGCTCTGCTACATGCCCGTCGTCACACACACAGCTCTGCTACATGCCCGTCGTCACACACACAGCTCTGCTACATGCCCGTCACACACACACAGCTCTGCTACATGCCCGTCACACACACAGCTCTGCTACATGCCCGTCACACACACACACACAGCTCTGCTACATGCCTGTCACACACACACACACAGCTCTGCTACATGCCCGTCACACACACACAGCTCTGCTACATGCCTGTCACACACACACACACACAGCTCTGCTACATGCCCGTCACACACACACACAGCTCTGCTACATGCCCGTCACACACAGCTCTGCTACATGCCCGTCACACACACACAGCTCTGCTACATGCCTGTCACACACACACACACAGCTCTGCTACATGCCCGTCACACACACACACAGCTCTGCTACATGCCCGTCACACACAGCTCTGCTACATGCCCGTCACACACAGCTCTGCTACATGCCCGTCACACACAAACACACAGCTCTGCTACATGCCCGTCACACACACACAGCTCTGCTACATGCCCGTCACACACACACAGCTCTGCTACATGCCCGTCACACACACACACAGCTCTGCTACATGCCCGTCACACATACAGCTCTGCTACAGGCACGTCACACATATAGCTCTGCTACATGCCCGTCACACACAGCTCTGCTACATGCACATCACACACAAACACAGCTCTGCTACATGCCCGTCACACACACACACAGAGCTCTGCTACATGCCCGTCACACACACACAGAGCTCTGCTACATGCCCGTCACACACACACAGAGCTCTGCTACATGCCCGTCACACACACACACAGAGCTCTGCTACATGCCCGTCACACACACAGCACTGCTACAGGCACGTCACACACACAGCTCTGCTACAGGCACGTCACACACACAGCTCTGACAGCTCTGCTACATGCCCGTCACACACACACACCAGCTCTGCTACATGCCCGTCACACACACACACAGCTCTGCTACATGCCCGTCACACACACACACACAGCTCTGCTACATACCCGTCACACACACAGCTCTGCTACATGCCCGTCACACACACACACAGCTCTGCTACATACCCGTCACACACACACAGCTCTGCTACATGCCCGTCACACACACAGCTCTGCTACATGCCCGTCACACACACACACACAGCTCTGCTACATGCCCATCACACACACACACACACACAGCTCTGCTACATGCCCATCACACACACAGAACTCTGCTACATGCCCGTCACACACACAGCTCTGACAGCTCTGCTACATGCCTGTCACACACACAGCTCTGCTACTTGCATGTCACACACACAGCTCTGCTACGTAGCCTTCGCATATGTGCTGCACAAAATTTACAAACTTCAGTTGGTGGTTGAGGTGAAATCATGGTTTGTCGCTGTGTCATGTAAGCTGCATTAGCTTCACGGCGGCGTTGAACCCTCTGTGGTGACATGTTTGCATGACAGCGACGGTTTGTTACAACATTGGACAACAGTTCACAATTAGATGAAGGCTGGACTAGTGTTGCGGCATTAGCACTTGAGTTGACATGGTATCATGTTCAGGAGATGTGAAGATAGTGGTGAAGGACTAAGCTTCAATGTTGTTGGTCAGTATGCACCGCCAGCTATGTATGTGGGCATTTGTGAGGTGTCATTTAAAGGAGTCTCCACACTGGTGTCCAGCTGTGTCACAACCAGCCAGACTGAGTACTGCTGTATCCATAGTAACTGAGGCCACGGGGGTTTGTGGGGGATGTAGTCCACACATAATCCCTTATTCGGTACACAAGGGTAAAAGACCTGTCATGACGTCACCATCATGTGATCAGGGGGCGGAGTTAAGAGTCGGTAACTGACAACACAGGTGCTGTCAGGCTCTGCATGCAACTCACACATCACACATGGATTGATGGACAAGCAGTCAGTCGCCAGCACTCTGCTTCTGTGGAGTTTCAGAATTAGCACATTTTAAAGTTTTACTCAAACTTTAAAATAAATAAAGCTCCATGCCAAAGAGATGGGCCGTGCCCGCCTCTGCCCGCCCTGAGCACGCTTACTGACAGCTGTCTCCCTATACACAAGCATGGTGTGATCTGATGGTGGGCATATTCACCTTGGCTGAAGATCTTCGCACTCGAACACCCGCCTGTGTGAAAGAGCCTTACATGGAGCCCGCCACCCTTCTAGTGCCACAAAGCACGTTACAGCAGGGGAGGGGACATGGCGCCCGGACATGTATTTTCTATACTTGCCAATTCCCCGGATCCAGCGGCGCCACGCGCCAAAGATCAAGTCGTGCACAAAGGTTTGACTCTTCTCAGGATGCCATGCGCACACTCTCTCATACAAGTCGGGGGACAGTCCATTTTTCACTATTGTTGCGTATATACACAAAAATACATTACAAATAGCGCCAGGTCTACCCGCTATCGCTAAGCAACAGAGTCGAAATTTTTTTTAAAAAGACAAGCACAAACAGGCGCACTGCACATGATAGCATGCGAGAGTACTGTCATACGCAATGCAATTTCCCCGCCATACAGTCACGGCCGGCTCACAGCTGTAAAACACTGTGTACTCCCCATCGCCATGTACTATTTTGGCGTATATGCGTGTATAATACGCACCAAGATAGAACATGCTGTGATTTTTCTTGCATGCGTCATTTACGCAAATCGTGTAAGCGACAACACGGCCGCCTGTGGGATATTGGTGCAGCGCATAACGCACGCAAAACTATCTTTAGGCTATTTAGCATGAGGTGCGAACTGTATTTTAATGAGTGGGACATAAGCAGGGATTGTCCTGTGCTCACAGTCATACATACATAGTCTATAGTAAATTAAGAACAGCGTTATAGAATTGCCATAGACTAAGCTGGAGGCTTCCAGAACACTGCTGCCCTCACTGACATTATGGCACAGAAAGCGCCCTTATAGCGGTTTAGTGACTCACGTGACTCTGCCTTCTCCACAAGCTGCAGCACTCGCCTCCACTCACCGCTTCCGTGCACATTCACAGCTGACAGAAATCTCAGCCAATCACGGCTATTCTGCTTAAACCTCCGTCAGCTGCTAACCAATGAGCGCTGTAAGAGGGCGGGACTTTCCAGGACACGGACCAATTAGAGATATCACAGGCGCCATGTTCCTAGGGACAATACAATTCTGTACAGACAATTGGTTAAGAGGGATGAAAAAAATCCCAGACAGGTAGTGGGGAGGCATATTAGCAGTTTACGCTTAGGTTAAGCAGCGCTGCTGATTAGAGCCACCTGATTGGCTCTTCGGCACCACGTGACTACACAGCGTGCACGCGAATTGCCTTTAGCAGCCGTGCACTACACACTACACTTAAGCAGCACGGGGTTAGGTTTAGGATTACCTAACCCCAACCCTAAACCTAACCCTAAACACTAAAACTAATCCTAAACCCTAACCCCGTGCTGCTTAGGTGTAGTGTGTAGTGCACGGCTGCTTAACTGTAGTGTGTAGTGCACACAGCTGCTGAAGGCAATGCGCGTGCACGCTGTGTAGTCACGTGGTGCCGAAGAGCCAATCAGGTGGCTCTAATCAGCAGCGCTGCTTAACCTAAGCGTAAACTGCTAGTGGGGAGGAGGCTACGTGCAGCCATTTTGTGGATGACGTAAGCAAACGACAGCCACCATGTTTATTGTGGGAACAGGGGTGAAATAAACAATGTCGCACAATTACCAGAGAACTGTACAGTACAGCACATTAACAAAAAATGACCATGTCCTCAAGGAGTTAGTTTTGTTTTTCCTCTCCACTGTAAAAAAAATCAAGTTTTCGTATTTTTCCATAGACGTAACTGCTTGAGGGCTTCTTGTGCAGGACGAATTTTCTTTTTCGATGCTACTATATAATGTACCATATAATGCGCTGAAAACACCTTAAACAATTTCTAACTGGGTCTTATTTTGTATGTCAGTACGATTGTGGCGATACCAGAGTTAGGCCGCATGCACATGCGCGGGTCGGATTCCACATGAGGGAGCCCACAGCAGAATCCAACTTCGTGCCCGGCTGGCATCCGCACGTACCTGTATTTTCTTCTTCTTTTCTGTACACGCTTCGCCGTCGGACCTGAGCAGGCTAGATTTTCTTTTCAAACTCCTGCTTTTGCAGCGGAAGCCGCGGCCAGGAAAATGAAGCATGCTGCGAATTTTAATCCGCAAGCGTAAACCGCAATTGGTTTCCGCTCGTGTACATGAAGAATCACTTTTGCATTGCATGCTATGGGCGGTATTTGCTGCGTAATCCAGAGGCGGATGCCTGCTCCAGATTCCACAATTCAAATCCTCCCGCCGCATTTAACCTTATGTAGTTTTTGTTATTAATAAAAAAAATATATCTTTTTATTTTTTTTAAATTTGCTTTTAGTCGCCATCTTCTGACCAGCATAACCGTTTTATTTTTCCGTTGATGCTGACGTGTTAAAGGCTTGTCTTTTGCAGGGCGACCTGTAGTTTATCAGTTCTATTTCGGGGTACATACGACTCTTTGTTCGCTTTTTATGTTTGAAGATGGGGAGATCAAAAAAGTGCAATTCTGGGGTTGCGTTTTTTTTTCTCATGGCGTTCATGGCAGAATAAATAATACGATATTTTAATAGATTTACATTTTACAGACACAGCAATACCATAGGACGGGATAAAAGTCTGACTGGTGGGGGTCTTACCACTGAGACCTCCAACGATCCAGAGAACGGGGGTCATTTGTCCCCCTCCTCTCTGTGCGCTTACTGCACCCCACACAGTGAGGAAGGGATTTATGGAGCATTAGTGGGATCACCGGAGAACTAAGCACTTGTACTCGGCTATTTTCATCAGCCTCGTTGAAAAGAACGGATCGGTGCCACATATGCACTACTACTGCTCCAGTCACTGTGGTGGGTTCAGAGAGCCCTCAGTGATGAGAAGAGGCATATATGGGACCCCCGTTTTTGTGATTGGTCAACTGTGAAACCCCCACTGAGCATACTCTCATCACCTACGCCTTGGGCAGGTGATAAAAGCTGATTTTGGTAGACTCATTTTAAGCCCTACCATAGGCACTTCTTAATAGGCAGAAATATATGGCAGTCCAAGGGGCTATTTGGGCCATTTACAAGCCACTATCAGAATTGACAGTGGGATCTTAAAGGTTAACAGCCGCAATCAGAGTTGTCTCCAATGGCGGCTTCTGTGGCTAAATGTCAGCTGTCAAATATTGACGCCACCCGCCATGTATGTAGCAGATTCGATTCCCAGGCCACTGCCTACACCCCCTGCGTGCATGAACGACCCTCTTGCGTGAAGCATTTAAAAAGTACACATGACATACAATTGTTCCCTTTGTCCATCTATTTGGAGAATAAAAAAAAGATAGACGTCCAAGGGAATTAAGCAACAATTGCAGAATGTGGTGCTACTACTGGAATATCTTTCATTGTCAGCTTCACATAGCTGAAATTGGCGCACATTCCACCCCAAATCTATAGTCTATTCATCTGAATGGGAATCACAATGTTGTTTATTTTTCCAAGCAAGGATTTGAAATCTACGTCACAGGAAAAAAAAAAGTGACATATGACTTCTTATCGCGGATATCAGCAGATTAGCGTCTCTGAATAGGGCTAATCCGCGAGCAACTACATGGCGTCTGTAAATGCAAATCTGTGGCTGAAATCCAAAGCACAATCTGGGATGTCCGCTACGGATAAGGTGGCCGCTCTGAGCCTGTTCAGATGGCATAAAGCACATTGCATAAATCTGACACAAATAATACCGTCTGAACAGGCAGTTCTCGTGAGAACCGTAAGAGGAGTCACTGCAACACATGTTTAATATGGATTTAACCTCTTAAGGACCAGGGTGCTTCAGTCCTAAGGATCATACTTTTTTTTTTGTGATTTTACTCATGTGGTGGTTTTATGGTCCTATTATTTTTTCATTTAGCTACCAAAATTATTTTCGCTGTTTTTTATCCAAGACATATAGGGCTATTTTTTTATATCTTTTATATATATAATTTTTATTTTATTCTGTAATTTGTTTTTACTCCTTTTTGTAACTATTTTTTATTCTAACATCTACATCCCCATGATGTTATATCAATCCTCTGGGGGACAGTCACACAGTTTTTTTTTCTATTTCACACTTTTCCTATGTAAATGGAGCATCCATAGGAGCCCCTGTTACAGGGGAAAACATCCTCACATAGTGACAATAGTCACTGTCAGAGAGGGGGCATTAATGGGCACTATTAGGGCCCCTGCACAGTTGCGTTTTTTTAACGCTGCGATATCGCTGCATTTTTTTAACGCGATTGTCAATGGGACTTTCTAATGTTAAAAACGCATTGCACAAAAATCGCAAAGCACAAACTTGTGATGTGTTTTAACATTAGAAAGTCGCATTGACAATTGCGTTAAAAAAGCACAGCGATATTGCAGCATTAAAAAACCGCAAGTGTGCAGGGGGGCTGCAGAGGTGATACTATAAGTGGGGCTATAGAGGGCACTATAAGTAAGTGGAACTACAGAGGGGACACTATAACTTAGCTAGGCCACAAGGGAGGCAATATGAAGCCACAGAGGAAAAAAGGGAGCCACAAAGGGCAATATTACTTTGTGGGGCCACAGAGGGAGTACTATGTAAGGGGTTACTGAGACATTCATTGGATCTAACAGCAAAAAACAAATTTGTATGTAGGCACCTCTTTAGTCAAATGTCACTCGGACTTGGCGGCCAGCAGCTGCCTCATCAGGTAGTTAGGAACCCGTATTCTGGAGGTAGGTAGATGTCCCAGAGGTGGGGCCCTCATCTATCAGACATGTCTGGTTTATACAGTGCACATGCCATTATTGTTTAAGGGTTCGTTTAGACAAGACCATTTCTCGTTTGAACGAGTGAACAATGTCAGAATTCATTCGGACCGTCTGTTTATACAGGCAGATTCATCATTGACTCGTTCATACGAGAAACCTTCAGTCGTTCACATTTACTGTATAAGTGACTGGGAACAACTGAGCGATAGGTATTTAAACCATACAAGAAGCGAACGAGCCCACAATGATATTTATGCTGCATAAAAGGAACAACGAACGAAAAGTGAACGATTTATTTTTTGATTGTTGTCTGCATTTAGACAGAACAATTATAATTGTTCACTTTCGCTCATTTGAATGATTTTCTGAACGATAATCTTTCCATGCAAAAGAGCCTTAAAATGGGAATACCCCTTTAAATTGTAAAAATCTGCGTGCAGCTACCACTAGAGGGAGCTCAGAACATATGGATATAGGCTTGGGCTACATGGTGACTGTGGCACATGTCACATGGGCAAAGCTCACAATATAACCTCGCAACCTAATGGAAATTAATGTGATCATGTTGCAACTCACAAGTTCCAACACTCCAACTTCCATAAAGCTGTGATGTCACACGGCTATACTGTGATCACTGGTCACGTGACGTGTTCCGGCCAAGTCGCTGCATAGCCCAAGCCATATCAAGCTCCTGTTAAACTATATAATACAATATGCGATTAGCTCCATCTAGTGGTGCTAGAAAGAATTTTATCACACCAGGGCAACCCCTGTCTTTGCGCCCTATTAGGACATATGGACGTCATAAAGGGGTGTTCCCCAGCTCTGGACCCCTTTTATGGGCAAGAACAAAGGGCCACTGTAAAAGCAGTTCTTGTTCTGATGAACGCCATCAGTTACCATTACTAGTATTTATAAAACCTTTCCTCCATCTCTGAATAAAAAATAACTTATTTGCACTCCAGATTAAACAGTCGATATGTGATGCACTTTGGAATATGCTTTTCATAAAGATCCGATGAAATGTGAGGGGGGACCTAATTGTAATCAGTGCAAATAAGGTGGGGTGACTGATGAATAGACTGCAGAGACCAATGAACGCAGCATGGTCTATTTTATACAAGTACAGCCCTATTGTTCTCTATAGGTTGCGTATTCAACGCTGTACATCTGCAATACATTGCATGTGCGCGCCGATCAATATGCAATGCCAGAGGCGTAACTTGAAGCTCCTGGGCCCCAATGGAAAATCTGGAATGGGGCCCCCAACTATAATGCTTTATTCATAGTATTGATCCTTATGGGCCCTTCAAGGCTGCTGGGCCCGGGTGCAACCGCATCCCCTACATCCTCTATAGTTACGCCCCTGTGCAATGCCACTATGAAACAGCGGGAAATAAAAAAACAGGCAGACTACGCATGACAGCATGCGTGAGATATGAGCGTGAGATACACGATACACTGTCATGTGCAGTGCACAATTGCTGCCATACGCAACAAGAGACGGCTCACGCGGCTGTAAAATGCTGCATGATACGCACAGAGTTTTACGCATACGGCTGTGGGGATGAGCCCTTGTGCAGATAATATATTATGTATAGTACCGAGGCACAATGTAAGAAAACTAAAACAATGATTTACACCTGCTACCGCCCAGAAAATACTAACAATTTACATACTCCAAAGTGGTGTTAACAAAAACTACAACTTGTCTCACAAAAGCCATGGTCTTATTTGGCTACATTGGCGGAAAAATTAAAGGGGTTGTCCGAGTTGTAAGATCTCAGTATAATCCCTTCACAAGGTAGTATAAAATAACAAATATTGCTATACTAACCTCTCCCGCTGTGCCCGGTGCCAATCCTCCACTCCAGTTACAGGGGCTGCAGCCAATAACAGAACTCAGTGATCGTACCTCGCTGTGGGAATGGTGGTCTTGGGGTGATGGGAAGTGTTGGGTTTGAACTACACATCAGGGGGGATTTGTGAAAGCTGTACCCTATGTTTTCTGTCGTCAAAAAGTCACACATTTTGTTCAAGTAACGTTTTGGAGGGGTGAAATCTGTTGGGGTCCCACTCCAGAATCTGCACCATATGGTGAGGATTTTGGTGTGTTTTGCTGCGTATTTTTACAGGGGCTCCAGCACACTAACATATTTGGGGCCGTGTGCTGTCCGAGTTAATTCACAGCCCCATTATTGGCCTATGAGGACATGTTTATTGAGCATTGTACATCCTACTCCAGTCTGTATCACAGACGAGTAATAAAACGGTAATGCGCTGTGTCCGTGTAAATGAGACAGCACACAGACTGCTGTCCCTGTGATATCTGATGCAAGTTGCGCATAAGCGCCTCAGCAGAAGAAGTGTGCATCTGGCCTATTTAGATGAAACCATGAGACAACATCTTCAGCATGAATTGGCCTTATTGTACACATATGAAATTCCTAGCATGTCAATTAAGGATATATGCACACAGAATGTTAAAAAGTTGTGCCAAGTTTCTCAGGCACAACTCATCAGATAGGGGTTTGACAGGGGTTGCATGGAGGAACGCCCCTGTCATGAACCCTAGCTCCCGATTGGCTAAAATCTTTACGGATTTTTCCTGGGCAGGAGGGTTAGGGTTATTTTTCCTGTTAGGCTTACACTATATGTAGGCCTAACAGGAAACGTAAACCTAACCGTAACCCTCCAGCCCAGGCAAAAATCCATACCGACGCTGCTGCTGAGACCTGGGGCTCTCCTGCTGCTGCCGGGTCTCCTGGTCCGCCGCTGCATTTCTGCTGCCACCGCATCTCCTGCTGCCGCTGCTCTTCTCCTGCTGCCGGCTCTCGTCCACTCGCCGCAGCCGCCGCCTCTCTTCCTGGCCCCGCTGCTGCCTCTCCTCATGGGGCCGACGACGCCTCTCCTCCTGCTCCTGCGGCCACCGCCCTGCCACTCTTGCCGCTGTCCTCCGCGACGGACAACAGCACTTTGGGGATGAAACACGCCCCCAGCCAATCACAAGCTTTAGGCATTACTTCATGTCAAAGCTGCTGTATTATATCACCACCCCTAACTTCAGGTGTCGACATAATACACCAGTACCCGAACATTCTGTCCATGTACCGCCCAACGTACAGGAGGCCACATATTGACGTGTACTATTTTCGTCCAATAATTGGACAAATCAAATAAATGGGTGCTATTTCTGTCTGAAAATCGGACGGAAAAAAAGGCTGAGTACATGTATCCTCAGGGCAGCTTCACATGAACAGATTCCTATTGCAAAATTCACGGTCGGTGTCTGCACGGAGGATCAACAGCAAATTGCGTGCATTGAAAGGTATGTACTTTCGCAAACTGAGGAAAAAATGCAGCATGCTCTAGTTTGCTGCAGACTTTACACAGACGGCCTCCATTGAAGTCGATGGAAATTTTCACCACAGATTTCACTCCATCACTCCTGGTGGGTGCTAACTGCATTACACCTACCTTTTCCTACAGATTGCATAAAAAATCCAAACAAAAATTAAAATATTTGTTATTTTGACATCTTCATAGGTCTGAACTATTAAAATATCACCTTATTTATCCCGCACAGTGACCACCATGAAAATAAAATACTGCCAGAATTGTTGCTTTTTTATCAACTTTGGTCAAAAAAGAATGGAAATAAAGGGATTTTCTGGGCAAATATTATTAATGACCTATCCTTAGGATTAGGTCATCAATAGTTGATCAGCCAGAGTCCGCTGCTTAGAACCCTGATCGATTAGCGCCACTGTTTTACCAAGTCAGAATGCCAATAGAAAAAATGTTTCAGGCACTGTTCTAATTATACAATTACAGCATTTTATTGTAGGAGTCATACAATGAATATAGGCATAGTACAACATAAGAGGATACATCGCCCATCAGATGTAATTTTCTCTGCATCCTAGCCAACACATCGAATGGGGAAGCCCTTGATTTCCATTGAGACAGAAGTCTTGCCTACATCAGGGTAAAGGTCCCAGGCACCTCGTCAGGTCCGTTGGCGAGCTTCCTTCCCACGTACTCTCAAGCTCATCTCATATACTATTTACATATATTGTCTACATGCCTAAAGGGCCATCTACATGGGGTGATTATTACGTAAAATTCGTGCTTGGCTGAAGAAGTCACAAGACAGCCAAGCAAACATTGACACCCATTGTTTTAGAGTCAATCTTAAAGTACGTTTACACGGAACGATTCGCGTTCAAAAGAATCGCTGGATCATTCAAATTCGAAAGATAATTTGTGTGCTTATCATTTATTTCATGCAAGCCAGAAAATCACCGTTGGCTTCTTCGCTAATCGTTCGGTATAAATACTGATCGTTCTGTCGTTCTCATTCACCGGTACAGAGAACTGAATGACTAAATAATTTACGAGCGAACTATTTATCTGCCTGTATAAACAGGCCGCACAAGTGTCATTGTTACTACAGCTTTCAAAATACAACATGGAGGACATATAGAGAAAATCAGCTATAAATCTGCGTAGCACTACAGCCACAACAACACAGGGCATGGAGTGGGAGCAGATCGAACCGACCCCTGTTTAATGACTGGTGCTGGTCATCACTGCACCTCCAGTCACTAAGGCCGGCCACTAAACAGGTCGGAGCTATTGGCTTCCACTCGATACCTCTGTGTGTTGTGGCGCTCACGGCGACTACCCACATGGCTGATTAGCCGGGGGCCAAGAGGTGGACGCCACCCAATCAACTATCAATTACGTATCCTGAGAATAGGTCATCAATAGTATTTGCCTGGAAAACCTCATTAAAGGGCCTTTCACACGGGACGGAATAGGCCGCCCGACGCACTCAAGCCGAGGTAAACTCCACTCCAAAATCTGCAAACCGCCAGCAGATTTGGATGCGGAATTGAAAATGGCTAAAAAAACTTGCCTGCAATTCCGCATCAAAATCCACAGTTAGGGCTCATGTCCACCACTGTGTTTACACCACGTATTACGTGTGCGTTGCACGGACGCATGATGCACAGTGAATGGAGTCAATGGACAGGTGAGTGTAGACACTGCGTATTGATACACACGAGAAATAGATTGCAGCATGCTTTATTTCTCTGTGTACCATGCTGCATGAGCCCTATGCATTTCTAAAGGCAGCATATGAAACGCTGTCCATATGTAATACATTGTATATGGGCTGCGTTTACATACGCATACCCGCTCAAAAACAAAGTGGGGAATTAAAAAATCAAAGATTAATCACACTGCGCATGTCTGTGTGGGTGAGATGTGTGGCCATGTGCAGTGCACTTGCAGCCATGCATGGTCTCTGCTGGCATAAAATCAGTAATGCTGCAGGAAGAGCTGCAGCGTTTTGGTGTGGAATTCTGCAATCTCATATTTGGATGTGCCCTGCGCCAAAATTATGTCCCATGTGAAAGGCCCCTGGAGGCTCTTTCACACGAGTGTAGCCGCTTTTACATTTTCACGCCCTTGCTGTTTATTGGCATGAAAAGACGTTTTTCCGTGATCATGGCCAGCGTTTTCTCACCCATTCACACAACCATGAGCATCGTTTGTATCAAAAAAATACGTTGAACCACCGAAAAACCCTCTGTTACGTGTGCTGCTGGAATCTGTAGTTCTAAGCTTCCTAGCAGCACAGACCTCACAGGGTTAATTGATTGAGCTGGCTGGGTGTGGTACTTCCTGCTAGCCAATCTCCTGAGTTTGTGCTCACATATAAACCCAGCTCTTGGTCAGTCTCTATATGGTGTTCAGGGTGAGCAGTCATGAATCCTTGTCTGTTGATGCTTGCTGTGTGATCTGTGTCTTGCTGGTTCATGTCTGTTTGCTCATTTATATTCTGTCAGTTTTGTGTCAGCTTGCTGTGTGACCTGCTATCTGTGTCCTGTTGCAGCGTTCTGTGTGAACTGTGTCTGGTTCTGCTGGACTCCTGGTTAGTGTAGGGACTAGCAGTATAACCAGGAGCCGTGAAGTAGCCTGCTAGCTTTCATGTTTTGTACAAAATGTCAACTAATACCTGGTATTTACATTATAGCTTATCAACTGTTACTAGTGGTTGCATTTTGGCTGCTGTATGCTGTGTATTCTGGCTCTGTGTATCCTGTTGTTCAGTCCCTATCATGTGGCATGTGACTGCGTCTTGTTCTGGTGCGTCGCTCCTAGGATCAGCTAGGGCCCAGATCCGAAGACCGCTGGGCTGCCCTTATTGGGGCAATGTCCCCGCTTAGGTAGGGCCAAGTCAATCTCCTGGAGCACAGGGTCAGTTTGCTTGAAACACGTATGCGTACCCAGTGCTCTCTTGGTCATAATAGTGTGGGCCCCATGCCTAGTTTGCCCACACGATTGTAACATCATCGTTCTGCAAACATCCTCGGGATGCCTTCCATTGCCTATATAGAGGCACCTGTAAATGTTTTGCAGCGTTGGCCGCTGCTACAGTGCCTCCCCTTCCCTTTCTTTTTTTCCAGCTCCCATAGGAGTCTATGGGAGCCACTGACATATATCGGGCAATAGATACATAGTATGTTAGGCTGATTGAACACAATGTCCATCTAGAACTATCTTTTTGCCCAGCATATGTGTGTCTGTGTGGATTTCGGTCACGTGTGTTCCATTTTTGACGGTTCAACACTCTTACGTGTCGTATATTCACCCATGTGAACGGCTGCATTGGAAACCAATGCCTCAGATGGTCGCCTATATTGGCCAGGTGTAAAAATGACGACGTTAATGTACTCGTGTGAAAGAGCCCTAAGAATGATTAAAAACTTATAAGTGCACCAAAATGTTACCAACACACAAGCCCTCACACAAATACATTGACAAAAAAAAAATTGGCAAATGTTCCTTATTGATTTCAATGGAAAACATCACATCACACTCGTGTGCACATCGGATGGCGTGCGATATGTTTGACTGTCCCAATGAAAACAATGGGCAGTGCCTGCAAAAGAACGGAGTTTAAACGTATCCGCATGAGACTTGTGTAGCTATAGCCCCAGTCTGAGTTCTTCTCCAGCGCAGCGTATCACGCGTCTCCTAATGTATTACACCCCCCCATTGTCTTCTATAGGGACTTTGGGTGTCCAAATGCATAGAGAAATAGAACATGTTGTGTGATATTGCGCTCGCCAATGTGCGATTTCCCTGCAAATGTGACATTTTTGCATCAAAAATGCCTCGCATCACTTCAGGGAAGAGGCGATCCTCCAGCGCCGCTTTTAGCCACATTGGAAGATTGCGGACTGTTTCACGTTGTTTTCAATGGGGAAACCTTACATCGCATCGAACTCGCACACCGTGTGATGCTTTGCCGGCCCCATTGAAAACAACGGATGACGTGATGCAAGATGTTCTGAGGGAACACCAAAGGATAGAACATGCCGTGATTTTTTTCCCTGTGCCTAAAAGCGGTAAAAAAAAATCACTCACGGGTATAATCTCATATTTAAAAGAATGCGGTTCAAGTACAAGCGAGTTCTCACAATGCACAAATCTTGTGTGATTTTCTTGGCCGTGTGAGAATGTAATTCTTCATATATTTTTTTCCCCATCCAGCCGCTTCTGGCTAGTAATTCCTGCCAATAATGTGCTATTTGACTGACAGCCCGCCCCCACCGGGAGCTCCTCCGCCGCCGCTCCTGTCAGTGACGCGATCCTTAACACGCGGCCCCTTTAATACTCAGGCATCCAGGTGACGTCACCCCCGTCATGTGACCGCTCAGGCCCCGCCCTGGGGATGACGTCAGCGCATGACTGTGTTTTATGAATGAAAGGAATCTGTGAGTAATTCCAGGAAACATTACAACTCAGCAGATCTGCGCGCTCGTCCGGCCGCCGCAGCAGGGACCCCCAGGCCGCTCGTCCCCCGGCAGCGCAGGTAAGTGGCCTCGGTGCCCCCAGTCCACGCCGCTGGGTGGGGGCAGCTTGTACGCGGCGGGAGGCGCGCTCTGTTTACACGGAGGCTCCGGGCTGCCAGCATCCGGGAACGGCCGTGCGCTGCAACCTGTGGCGTCCCAGCTGTCGGGAGGTGCTGCTCGCTGGGACTTGTAGTGGCACAGCAGCCTGGGGATCTGGTGTAGGAGGGGGTACTGCTCGTTTGTTCTCTTGTATCAGCCTGTTAGTAAATACCATGCAGGCCTCTCCCACATGTGGATATTAACGCTTTGTGTCTGGTTCTTCTACGCTGTTCCAGATATTTAACGCTTCCTGAGAAGCCACCGACGGATCCGTTCTATAGTATCAGGAAGGGGCGTGGCTACGTGATTTTACGTAACGCCACTTATTGATTACATCAATGCCGGTAGTGGATGAGCCGTCAGAGTTGTCATAGTCCCCTCTGAGAGGCTATGGCAGCTCTGATTGGGCATCTGCTGTGGGTAGCGGTGGCCGGTGCCCCCAGAACAGGTAGGTACGGTGGCGGGGCTAGTAACGTGCGGCGGGGGAGGATCTGTTTTCCTGGCTGATTGCTCCCAGATGAAGTCATGTTGTCTTCCGGAGAGCAGTGTGTGACATTCCTTACGTAACATTCCTGTTTTTCCTTGGGTGTTGTCTTATTGTAGCACGCAGGAGGCGGTGCGTCTGCCGGAGGAGCCTCAGCGCTGGAAGACGTCTCACATTCTTATTCCCTTCCTCCTTCTTCTCTTTCGTTTTTAAAAATGCGACCGGTCGGCGCTTTCCGCCTTCCTTCAGCAGGAGATGCCGCTAAGGATCAGGACGGTCCCCGTAGCAGACGGTCATCCCCTCTTATGTGGATTCTAATATAGCAGCGGGTTCTCACGTCTTCGGACCCCCTTGACCGCGGTCACCCGGGCGTAAGATTACCGCGTATTCCACGTGCGCTGTACACAGTAATTCGCAAGCAATGAAATACATTGACTTACACTGTTTCGCTCACATCTGAGTTGTGTATTACCCGATCGCAAAAAAACCCCCCCAAAACACAGCATGTTATAATTTGCGCAAGAGAGCCCGCCATTCTCTGTGGGCGCGTAATCAATGCTGCCCATACGCAATTACATTATGTATGGTTGGGTGTATATGCAACAGAGACAGAAATTGAAACAAAACCAGGACGACATGAGAGTGCGTGAGATATGCTGTCCTGCGCAGCGATAGGCCGGCTCCACAGGGTTTCACGCATACGGTCATGTGAGCCGGCCTTGGCTGGATGATCCGTGGCAGCGGGGTTCTTTCACCTATTCTGACCCCATTACTGGTCTGCTAACCTCTACAGACTCTTTCTTAGGCCGGGCGCACACGAGCGTATTTGAATTGCGTTTTACGTGCGCAGTGTATAATACACAGTCCATGATGGCAATTCAAATACATTGATTTTTGCTGTTTCACTCGCATTTATTCATTGGGTGTGATATGCGTGTAAAGAGACAAAAAAAAGATTGCAGCAGGTTCTATTTTAGCGCGTATTACATGTAATAGAGCCCTGTTCTCTATAGGCGCGTAATAAAAGCTGCACATACACATTTACATAACGTATGTGTGGCGTTTATACGCAAAGTCACTAAGCTACAGAGGGAAATAGAAAACAAAATAGGAGGACCGCATGGCAATGTGCGTCAGATACGCTGTCATGCGCAGGCAAAAATCGCTACCGTTTGCGGTGATACTCCAGTCTATAACATGTTAAAACGTTGCGTTATATTAACATCCTTAATACCAAAATATTGATGCTTCCAAATGATATTAGAGATCTGCTATGACAGTGGCGTAATAAGGCATTTCTGTTGACTGAGGCTGGGCTCACACGAGCGTATGCTTGCCGCGTATTGCGCATGTGGTGTATGGGGTCATTCACAGGCAATCAAGTACACTGCCTTACGCTGTTTCACTCACACGTGTATGTATTGTGTAATACGCGATCGCAACACGTTCTATTTTGCTACGTATAACGTGTGCGAGAGCCCATTGTTCTCTGTGGGAGCTCCATCAACGCTGTCCATGCGCCATTACATTACATGTGGGCGGTGTATACACATGCCATTGCAAAGCGACAGAGCAAGAAATCTAAAGAAAAAAGCAAGACTGCGCACTGTCATGCACAGCACAATAGGGCTGCCATACGCGGCAATAGGCCGGCTCCACAGCGGTACAACACTACGCGGCTCTCGCAGGGATTTGCGTATATGGCTGTGTGACGCCGGCCTGGCAAGTACAATTGATATTTCTCATGGTTAATGGGGTGCTGTCATCAAAAAAATATACATTCTATACTTGCCTATTCCTCCCCAGGCAGTCTTCTTACCTTCACTGATCTTCTCCTGGCTCCTGCAGTTCCCCGGTCACCTCACCTCCAGCTGGCCTGATCCTCTTCTTCCTCTGACGAAGCATACATTGCCGTCATTCTGCTTCCTGCAGGTCAGTGTACCTGGTCACAAGTGATGTTGCGTTCACTGCCTAGCAAGAAATGCCAAATCCTCGGCAACCTGCCTTAGCACACCTGCGCATGCGCGATGTCTCGCCGCTAGTGTTTCATATAGTATATGAAACATTAGCCGTGAGATAACTGCAGGAAGCACCATGCTGGCAATGTACACTTCGTCACAGGAAGAAGAGGATCCGGCGGGCTGGATGTGAGGTGACTGGAGGAGCCAGGAGAAGATGCAGGTAAGAAGACTGCCTTGGAAGGGGGGAGGGAGGGGGGGGAATTGGGTAGGTACTATCACCAGTGTTTCTGGTGGCACAATGTGCCACTTAATATAATTTAGTGAAAGGGATTGGAGTTGGTCAAAATATTTCCGTGCGCTGCACGTGATTTACAAACTTCAGCAACCCGCTGAGGAGACATGTTGGCTCGTAGCTTTCGCATATCTGCTGCACAAGATTTACAAACTTCAGCTGGTGGCTGAAGTGACATTGTGGCTTGTTGCTGTGTCATGTAAGCTGCATTAGCTACACGGTGGTATTGAACCCTCTGTGGTGACGGGTTTGCCTGACAGCGACGATTTGTTACAACACTGGACAATGGTTGATGATTAGATGAAGGCTGGACTGGTGTTGGTGGCATTAGCACTTGAGATGACATGACATCATGTTCAGGAGATGTGAAGATAGTGGTGAAGGACTATGCTTCAATGTTGTTGGTCAATATACCCCGCCAGCTATGTATGTGGACATTTGTGAGATGATATTTATTGGAGTCTCCACACTGGTGTCCAGCTGTCTCACAACCAGCTACAAACTGCCAGACTGACTACTGCTGTATCCGTAGCATCTGAGGCTGTAGGGGTTAGTTGGGGGATGTAGTCCACCCATAATCCCTCATTCAGTGTACAGGGATGACCTGTTATAACGTCACCATCATGTGATCAGGGGTGGAGCGTAGAGCCCCGGTGACTGATCACATGACTGACATCACATGTAACTCACTCACAGACAAGTGGTCGTTAGTATTTTGACTAGTAATTATTAGGAAACTATAGTAGCAGTGTTTCTGGAGGCGCAGTGCGCTACACAGCTGTGCTACAAGCACATCACACACACAGCACTGCTACATACATTGTTCATCCCATATAACAAGGATCAAGAGCAGCAGAGCCCTGGAGATGGACATGTGATGTTACCATCATGCTCCGCCCCTGATTACATGACAATGACGTCATCACAGGTCCTGAATCGTTGTGCAGATTACAGATGGACTACAAACCCCCTGCAGCCTTAGTTGCAATGGAATACTAACGAACATCTAGCCGGACAGCAGCCGTGTGCATACAGGACTGATGATGATGTCACCATCGTGATCAGGGCCAGAGCATATAACCTGCACCCCAACTGGGGATGAAACACCTTTGATGACGTTACTGGCATGTGACTTAGGGGTGGAGCATGTAAGTCAGTCACAAACCCACCCACTCACAGGTTGTCGTTAGTAGTTTGACTAGTAATAATAGTACCAGCATTTCTGGTGGCGCAATGCACCACACAGCTCTGCTCCATTTGATTTGACTGCAGTACAAAACACCCCACCAGCAGGGCTGACTCCTCCCACTCATGTGACGGGTCACATGGTGAGGGACCTATGATGATGTCATCGTCATGTGATCAGAGGCGGAGGTGATCATTATTTTGACTAGTTATTAGTATCATTTATAGTACCAGTGTTTCTGGTGACGCAATTCGCCACTTGTAATATTTGTTGAATATCATCACATGTAACTCCTTGAAGGACCTGTAATGACAGTAGGAGTTGGTCAAAATATTGAAGGACCTGTGATGATGTCAGCATCATGTGATCAGGGGCGGAGCTCAGAGCTCCAGTGATTCAGCTGCTCGCTGAGTTGAAATCATGGTTGAGATGAAGGACCTGCGTCATGTGATCAGGGGCTGAGCATGTAACTCACTCACACACAAGTGGTCATTAATACTTTGATGTTTTCTTTTTTTTTTTTTTTCTTTTCTAATGAGAAAACTCCTTTTAAACAAAAAGGCAAATTCATAGTTTTAGTGTGCCTTCACATGGGTTGTAACCGCTGCCGGCTCTCTGCCTTAAATATTCAGGAAAATCACAGCTACCAAATCTATTTAGGTGCAAATTTAGCCACTTTTTTCCCCCTCTCCGTTTATGAGGAGAGATGGACACAGCGAAGTGCAGGCGGCAAAACAGTTTCAAAACCTGTGCCGAACGGCACAAGTTTTGAAGCTGCATTTCTTCTGCGGAAATCTTGTTATTTCCGTGTGGTCGTTCCGCGGAATTTACGCCCCGTGTGAACCCAGCCTTACAGTCCATACACAATGTGGGCTGCGGCTATTCAAAGTGTGGGCTCTATCTCACATACATACGTGGCAAAATAGAACATGCTGCGTACTGTTCTGCACTCACGGCTTACGCAATTCTAACGCGCTAATGTGAGTGGAACTGCGTAAGGCAATGTCATCGATTACCGCGTAATACTCAATTCTACTACAGTTATGTGAGCCTAGCCTTCTACTAGAAAACTGCAGAGACCAAATCTGTGCCTAAATGCGGTGTATTTGGCTGCGTATTTTTAGAGGATCTGCTGCAGAGTTTAGAAAACCTAATATATAAAATGCAAAATCTGTTTGTTGTATACAAATCCACAGTTCTGGTCCAATTTGAGTGACCTTTTGCATGAGCGTTCTTCAGTGCCAGGCAACAGACACCGGCGTAATTAAAGATTGAAAACTCACCAACTTCCCTTGTAACTGTTGTTGCCAATAGCAGCCAATCACAGCTCAGCTTTCATTTCTTATACTGCTGAGGTAAAATGAAAGCTGCGTTCTGATCGGTTGCTATGGACAACAAAGATTTTCTTTTGGATGACCTTCATAAGGGCTTCTACTAGAGATGAGCGAGCATACTCGCTAAGGACAATTACTCGAGCGAGCATTGTCCTTAGCAAGTACCTGCCCGCTCGGAAGAAAAGGTTCGGCTGCCGGCGCGGGTGAGTGGTGAGTTGCGGGAGTGAGCAGGGGGGAGAGAGGGAGAGAGAGTTCTCCCCTCCATTCCCCCCTGCTCCTCCCCACCAGAACCCAAACCTTTTCTTCCGAGCGGGCAGGTACTCGCTAAGGACAATGCTCGCTCAAGTAATTGTCCTTTACTAGTATGCTCGCTCAAGTAATTGTCCTTTACTAGTATGCTCGCTCATCTCTAGCTTCTACCCACTGGCTCATTTTACGCTGCGATGTCGCTGCGTTTATTGCAATTGGAATTTTAAATGTAAAAAACCATCACACAAAAATTGCAAGTTTGTGCTTTTGCGTTTTGTGTTTTTTGGGGGGTTTTTTTGTGCGATGCGATTTTTAACATTAGAAAGTCCCATTGAAAAAAAACAAACTGATATCGCAGCGTTAAAAAAAAACGCTAGTGGGTAGAACCCCTAAGAGTGCGGTGCCGGGCTCATTTTTGTGGCCCACGTTGTATATTCCAGGACTGCTAGTCATAAAATCGCAGTGAATGTTTGGTGACCCCTGCATTCACACAGGCCAGAAAATCATCACGAGATGCACAACAATCCAACCCATTAATTGTAATAGATGTATTTACACGGGCGATATTCCACATTGATGCTGAAAAGCAGAAAAATCGCAGCACGTTCTAATTTCGTGCGAGTCTTGCCTGAGAATAGAATTTTCGGATGTGAGGTCTTCCAGAGTGTCCATGCGCTGTGCGATAACTCTCCAGAAAATCGTTGGTTGCATCCTACAGTTTAAACAGGCCGTCGGTTCATTTATGAACAACTGCCTTTTCACTGTGATTGGAGGCAGGCGAGCGGTAACGATCCCCGACCCGCTCCATCTCCAGGCACTGAGTGACAATCCTCTGATTTCATATGGAGGTCTTGGGTATCTGATATATTTTATTTATTTATTTTTTTTGTGTGAACTCAAAAGAAAAAAAATCGTGGCGTATGTATGGAGCTATGCTTTACTAGAAGCAATCACTGTAGGTGAGAAGAGCTGTGTGTACACAATTAGCAGCCCCCAAGTATGACAATTGCTTGAGTCAAGTATGTGTCATAGTGGTTGTCATATCACCTTCCTGCCAGGCAGAGAAGGAGATTGGTATAATATATATCTTTTTTTCTTTCTTTACGAATCGATCATATGGAGAGTTGTCTCGCTGACCAAGTTTGTGAGCCAACTCTCTATTTTGTCAGTTTCCCACTGTGTTGACACTCCATGTCCCCCTTCAGCGAAGGGAAGCATCTAGTTGAGGCCTCATCTGTAAGTCTGGTCGCAGATGAGTGCGTTTTTGTAAATCTATGCATCTAATCACATGGCCGTATTTTTTTACGTCCCTTTTTCTTTTTAAACGCAGCATGATCAATATTTTGTTGGGCAAATACATATCAGTATTTGATCATAAAAAAATATATATATATATATATATATATATATATATAGTGATGACCTACGGTTGTAATATCATCTGAAGCACATCTGTAATACGGATCCATATGATGGACAGGTTTCCATACGCCAATCTGACATTGGCCTAATACTGCATATGTAGTACACAGTGGTTGCGTATTAGACTGGCACTTACATTTAATGCTGATTGCTCCTCCATTGTCACTATGCTGATAAAATCGTGTACTTATTAATTTAATAATTATATGTCTAATTTCCTTTACCCGGAGCCAAACTACACAGTGTGTAGGTGAAGGAGGAAGTGTCACAGCTAAGCGTCATTCCCATCTTCAATAATTTGTACATACCCTGTTTCCCTGAAAATGAGCCCTATCTTGTGTTTTGTTTTTTTTTTTGGTTTGTTTTTGTTTAGAATTTTTGAGGAGGCTTGAAATATAAGCCCTACCTAGAAAATAAGCCCTAGCTGCATTATATAATATATTTATTTAAAAAAAAAAAAAAAAAAAGGAATACAGGCTTGATCCAGGTCCCTCCTGCTGCTCTCCAGAGCTTCAATGCACTTCTTGTAGTCCTTGGTTGCCCACAGAAAATCACTTCCTGCTTATGGGATTTAAAAAACCCACCTCCAGGTAGCGATGGCACTGATTGATTCTCGAGCCCTGCTCAGCCAAGCAATGCAGCGCTCGATGAACCAATGCGCCTCCACAACACGATAACTGTGATTGGTTCTTGAGCACTGCATAGCTTCCGGGAGGTGGGATTTATGAATCCTGTAACCAGGGAGTGATCTTCTGTGGGCGACTGAGGCCTGCAAGAAGCATGTCGGAGCTCCAGAGAGCAGCAGGAGGGACCAGACCAAGCCTGCTAGGTAAGTGTAATAAGACATCCCCTGAAAATAAGACCGCGCACCTCTTTTGGGGCAAAAAAAAATAAGACAGGGTCTTATTTTTGGGAACACACTGTACATCAATCAGCCATAATTTAGAACTATCTGGCTAATATTTTGTAGATCCCTCTCGTGCTGCCAAATCTGCTCCGAGACATTGATCCCACAAGATGTTAGCAGCAGATTAAGACATGTTAGGTGTAACTTGGGGCCTCCATGGATTGGACTTGTCTTTGCAGCACATAATCATTATATGGCTCCAACATATTCAGCACATCCCACAGACGCCAGTTTGGATGGATATCTAAGAAATTTGGAAACCAAGTCATTGCCTTTAACTCTTAACCCTTTCCAATCCAATTTCTATCCTGGTTTTCCTAGGGGCTTACTCTTTTTCTGCCGTTATACAACGGCGCTATCTGCTGCCTAAAGCCAGTACTGCATGAGATGACACATTGGATAGGCTCTGACAGCAGAGGCTGGCAATATACAGTAAGAAAACCCCGACGGACGTCTTCCAACATCGGAGCTGTACAGCCTTAAATCATAATGTCTTCAGACGTCAGACAGTGGATTAGAAAGGGTTAATCATGTTCCTCAAACCATTCCTGAACACCTTTTGCCGTGTGGCTCGGCAGATTCTTCTGCTGGAAGAGGCCACTGCCATTAGGCAATACTATTAAACATCAAGCACATCCTTTGATGGCAACAATATTTAGGTAGGTGGAACATGTCACAGTAACTTCCACATGAATGAAACGATCCAAGGTTTACCAGCGGAACATGGCCCAGACTTGCCTTCCTCCCATAGTACATCCATCTCTCCATGATGCAGCAGACCAGGCCACCTGCCATTGCTCCATGGTCTAGTTCTGATGGTCAAGTGCAGCCAGCAATTTGTGTTACAGCAGCTCTTCTGTGGAATCAGAACTGTTGGATTAGTCTACTCTTCCCATGCAAATCTATGACCCTTTCGCCTTCCTTTAGACCACTTTTAGATATGTACTTACCACTGCATGCCGCGAGCACCCTATAACGTCTGCGTCATCTAGTCATCATAATTTGGCCCTTGTCAGTCACCCGAATCTTTACACTTGATCATTTTTCCTGCTTCTACCACAGGGACCTCAGCAATTGCCTGTTCACTTGCGGCCTAATATATCCCATTCCCTTGGCAGGTGCTGTTGTCATGAAATAATCCATGATGTTAAAGGGGTTGTCTCGCGAAAGCAAGTGGGTCTATACACTTCTGTATGGCCATATTAATGCACTTTGTAATATACATCGTGCATTAAATATGAGCCATACAGACGTTATTCACTTACCTGCTCCGTTGCTAGCGTCCCCGTTGCCATGGTTCCGTCTAACTTCGGTGTCTTCTTGCTTTTTTAGACGTGCTTGCGCAGATGGATCTTCTCCCTTCGGCTGGTCTTGGAAGCATCGGCGTTTTGGCTCCGCCCCCTTTTCGCGTCATCGCGTAGCTCCGCCCCCGTCATGTGCCGATTCCAGCCAATCAGGAGGCTGGAACCGGCACACGTCATGGGGCGGAGCTACGCGATGATGCGTACAAGGGGGCGGAGCCAAAACGCCGATGCTTCCAAGACCAGCCGAAGGGAGAAGATGCATCTGCGCAAGCGCGTCTAAAAAAGCAAGAAGACACCGAAGTTAGACGGAACCATGGCAACGGGGACGCTAGCAACGGAGCAGGTAAGTGAATAACTTCTGTATGGCTCATATTTAATGCACAATGTATATTACAAAGTGCATTAATATGGCCCTACAGAAGTGCTGAACCCCACTTGCTGCCGCGAGACAACCCCTTTAACTTCACTAGTCAATGCTTGTAATGTTATGGCTGGTTGTTTGTTGTTGGTGTAAAAAAAAAACAAAAAAAAAAACACTCAACTTATCAAAAACTAAATTGTTAGTGTGTGTGTATAATATATAATTTTATTTATCTTTTTAATGTCCATTCTACATCTGAGTCTCCTTTTCAGCTCCCACAGGAGTTCTCATTTAGTTCAGGGTTTATTCAGATGATCATATATCGGTCAGGTTTTCACTCCTGACTGATATACGCTGCCCCTCTCTGCAACGGGATCGGGTGGGACAGGAGCTAGTGCATTGAGCTCCCGCCCCCTTCGTGCCCCTCACAACTGTTTGTAATGGGAGGGTGGGGCGGAGCTAAGTCCCACCCCCCCTCCCATGGCGAACAGTTGCAGGGGGCGGGAGCTCAATGCACTAGCTCCCGTCCAGTCTCCTCCCCTTGCAGAGAGGGGCAGCGTATATCAGTCGGGCATGAAAACCCAGCTGATTTATGATCGTCTGAATAAGCCCTTAGATTGTAGGAAAAAAACCCAAAACATCCAGCCCTAGATCTCAACACTGGTGTCCCATATTGAAATAACAATAGCATACTTGAATATTATTATCAACATGAAATCCGTGTTCTGGGGCCCAAGTATCATACCATTGTATAGAGCATCCATGCCTTCCTATTTAAGTATGCTATGTTTTAATTTAGGGCACCATTATTGAGATATAGAGTGGATCAGTCCTTTTCACTACATGTGTATGGGTACACAGATCATCACTCCTTTAGTGGTCACTTTCTCCTATTTCAGATGTCAAATTAAGACTACATAGGCTGATTAAAAGTTGTGCCCAAGAAACTCAGGCTTAAGGCCCCCTGTCCATGACCGTGATGGAATCACGCTAGCGCTATTCTACTGCGAGGAAGCAGGGGGGAGAGCTGTCAGGTCTCCGCACTGAGCCTATATGACAGATGGGCTCACCGCGGAGAATCATGGCATGCCGCAATTTGAATCGCTGTCAGAGCTGCACTTTCCATAGCAATGCTATGGAAAGCGTTCACTGTGTTACCCGCGGCCGGATTATTGCCACAGATAACACAATGAACTATCGCCCGTGGACAGGAGCCCTAACTCTTTATCAGTCTGTGTGCATGCATCGGACAGCACGTCTACATCCCATCTGTGTGCAGTTTGAAGGGCAGGACACCACACATTGATATGTAATATCTTCAGCCGAGAATCTGACAAGGAGGCATGCTGCATTTTATTTTTTTCCCTTGGACTATTCGTTCAAGTAAACCTAAAAAAGGCCCATATGAATCCGCCCTTTCAAATGATGGGTGCTATTTCCAGAGTGACTTTCCGGTCTGAAAATCGGATGGCAAACCCGTCTGAGTGCGTGTAGTCTTACCTGTTGACACAGTGTTGCCTCTATTGCTACATGACTAAGCAGATCTGTCATCCAGGACTGTAGTAACATTGTGACACCCTGTTAGCTGTAATGCTGACCCTACTGGGTGTTACGGAGCGTGGAACAAGAATCTAGATCTAGACCTAGTTGTGGACAATGATCTTCTACTCTGACGGCTTCCAGTTGGTGTAAGAGAAAACTCCTGTTCTGTGCAGCTTTACTTCCGCATACTGTGTAGTTTCCATTTCTTCCTCTGCTCTAGTAACTTCCTTTCTAGAAAAGGCATTTCTAACCGTTTTGTTTGCAAGTTAATCGTTAATCACAAAAAGGTGATTATCCTGAAAGGCGGCAGGAAGTAAAAGTCACTAGACAGGTACAGGGTGATATAGCAAAGTTTAAGGAAGCCGCAGGTTATGGGGATTACAGGGGTTTTCCGGACATTACAGATCTGTGGCGTGGAGCCTAGTGTTGTAATTAAGTGTTTTGCATGGGAGTTTTTAAAACTTTTTAAAGAATAGTTTATTAATCAGATGGTAAAATCCACTTCTAAATAATGACCTCTAGTCCTATCCACAGAACCTCAAAAAGATGCAAATATATACTGTATAAGGCAATAGTTATTACACTTTATGATCTTATTGGTACACTATTACTATCTGTTTTTCTCATTTTGTACAAAAATGGACAGGAGATGAGACCCAGTGTATAACGGAATAGGGAAATATCAGGTACATTACGTATTACGCTGGGCTCACACTGACCTATTCGTAAAACGCTGCGAGTGTCATGCAGCTCTTTACCGCCGTGTAGCCACCGGTGAGCCGTCCTATTGCCGTGCACAGTAACAAAATTGTACTGTCATGACGGCGTACTTTTATTTTAAAAAAATTCCCGCACTATTGCTTCTTAATGGCGTGTATATACACCGCCCATACACAGTGTAATTGCGTATGGGTGGCGTTGATTATGCGTCCATAGAGAACGGGCTCCCGCACGCGTAATACACTGCAAAATAGAACATGCTTTGTTCTTTTTCGCGCACACAAATTATGCAATTCCTACATGCAAATGTGAGCGGAACTGTGTAAGGCAATGTATTTGACTGGAATCAATGGACGAGGCATTCCAAGGAAACTCCCAAAGATAGGACATGCCACGTGTGTTTTTTTTGTTTTGTTTTTTTTGTTTTTGTTTTTTTCACCCACATCGCGATACTGGGGGAAAGAAAATCGCTCATGTATATGATGCCATTTAAAAGAATGGGGTTCATAATCGTGCGAGGCTTGTGCGTCTCACATCGTACAAATCTTGTGTGATTGTACCTGGCTCTGTGAAAGCAGCCTTAAAGGAATTTCCTGGGTTCCACAAAACCTTTAAATCCGCTGTTTATAGATTAAAATAAGTAGAAAGTATTCGTCTTTCAAATTCTAGCACTGATACGTTGACCTTACCAACCTCACTGTAGTGATCAGCCATGTCGTCTGGACCAACCCATTTACCAAAGCTCAGCTCTACGCAGTGAAAATTGAATCCTACAATGCACCCTTTCGAATGAATGGCCAAGCATGTCATACATGGTGACACAACGTCCTGCCATAAGTAGGTCTTCCAGAATCCTCCTCTGACAGCCACTGGGTCTGATAGAGCTTTTTTTCTTCAGCAGACAATCTAGTTGATAGTCTAAAAGCCTCCTCCCGGCCCCCCCCCTTTTTTTTTTTTTTGCCACTGTTTATCATTATTGTGAGCAAATGGGCAAAAACTGTTCAAATCAGCATTTTGTCATATGTTCTTCTGTTCCATCACAAGAAGAGAACAATGGAAAGCCGGATCCATCCTATGGCGTTTAGCCCATCAGGTCCGCCTGACTTCAGTCATGCCCTCCAGCATTCTCCTGGATGAAATAACGCAGCATGCTGCTCTGTCTTCTCCAGGATTTTCAGTCGTATCTGTAAGCGCAGGCCCCGATGCAAGTATGAACTGGGCAAGCGGAAAGCAAGTGAACCCCATTAAAGTCAATCAGGTCCTCTTGTTGGTGTTCAGTTCCATCCAAAAGCACGGGGATCCCCCCCTTTCCTGCTTCCTGAACAAAGCGGGAAAGAGGAATCTCCAGCGCAGGTGTGAAAGCACCTGTATACAGTAAGTGACAAGGTGGTTCATATAGCAATGGCGACCCTAATTGTTAAAGCGTTATACCAAGATTACAAGTTATCCTTTACCCACAGGATAAGGGATAGCTTGCTGATCAGTGAGGATTTCCCTGCCATTCTCGCGCGGGGGTCCAGTGTACCCCTAAGCCTGTGACTACAGGACTCGCTTCTTCCCTTGAAGTGACATCAGAATGAATGGCTGAACATGTGCAGTTAGCGCTCCATTCGTGTAAATGTAATTGACAGAATTTCCCCGGGTTTTTGGCGCTTAACTATCTCCACAGTACCATTGAAGGCGAATTGAGCATCAGTCACACTTGTACGACTAGCGCTCCGTTCCGTCTCCTCCTCACTGCAGGAGGTGCCGTAACCCCACAGTGAGAAGGGAGGATACGGGACCCCTGTTCTTCATCAACAGGGTCTCAGTGGTGACACCCCCCCCCCCCCCCCCCCAATGATCAGTAAGTTATCCCCATCCTATGGATTCAGGATAACATGATGTAATCTCAGCACAACACCTTTAAAGTGAAGCAAAATAAAACTATTGCCTTATGCATTGTCAACAGTTTTCGGGTATTTTTGTAATACGATGGTATGATTCTCCCCTGACAATCCAAACCACAAGTTCCCCTCTCATGACAGAAGTGCATGCTAACGCAGACTTCTGTTTAGTGTGTAAGATGACTAGTTCTACTAGGCAATGGTTTTCAAAAAACTGCATAAAGTGGTTCACACCTGCATCGGGAATTCCACTTTCCTGGTCCATTCTGGGAGCAGATAAGGGGAATCCGCGCGGCCAAACTGCTCCATCTCTGGACAGAACTGAACCACATCGGGTGGACCCCATTCACTATAATAGGGGCCGTCTGCTTTCCATCCAGCTGCCCGGCTTTTGGATGGAAGAAAAGCAGCTGCAAGCTACGCCTTTTTCTTTCAGAATGTTGAACAAGATCCTTCAGCGCCGATGTAAACCCGGCCTAATATATTTTATTACAGGAAAATACACCTTTTATGGACTTGTCAAGCACATATCCTGCATTCACACTGAAGATGGCAGCGTTCTAGTCCTTGGCTATCTCCGTTGCTTCCCCTTATTACAGTTGAAATAAATGGAGCGTTGGCCAAGCATACGCACTGCCACTCCAAACCTTTGTGAGTCTGTCAGGGCGACATGGGACCTTTTGTTCTGATGATCGATGGAGGTCCCAGTGGTTGGACCCCCACCAATCCTCTCCTTATCTGCTATCCTATAGCTAAGGGATAACGTTATCTAGCTGGAATGCCCATTATGTTTTATAGGATCTCCACAGAGTAACCGCCTTCTAGTTCTACCAGGGTCCTCCTCCACAATGTAGATCTTTGACCTCGAACATATTGATAAACTTCTGTAATCCAGACATATTATTAATGGTATTGCATCAGCTGCAAAATAAGGGGACAAACTCCAAGAGGAAATGTAATGAATTGTTATTTATCCCATTTCTCAATCTATTCTCCTCTGTCTGCCATGCACGAGTGTGCTGGAAGCCATCCTTGTGAGCATCTACTGCCGTGACTCATCCTTGTTTGTAGAGCCGACCTGCAGTTGCTCCACTCCCTTGTACAACATGATGTGTACCCAGAGAAGCCGCGCGCACCGTGTTTACACTGAACGAGACAATCCAGCAACGTATTTATTTATTAAAATAAACCATAATTGTGCAGTGTGAAAGTATCTGTAGGCTGGGTTCACACAGGGCAGATTTGCTGCGGCAATTCCATCTGGAACTTCGCCACAGCGAATCTGCCTGCGGCCACTAATCCCCGGATTAGCCAGCCATGTGGACGAGATTTCTTAGGAATCTCGTCCACACGGGACGGCGAATCCATCATGGCAAAGCCGGTGTTGCGGCGCAGATTCGCCAGCCGCAGCATGTCCATTCTTTTTTTTTTTTTTTCTTTCCCCCGCTGCGGCCGCGTTCTCCTCTATGGGAGTGCTGGCCGCTAAGTGCCACGGGTTTTGAAGCATCATTTTTCCGCTGCGGCCAAACCGCGAGATTTCCGCCAGGAATACGTCCCGTGTGACCCCAGCCTTGGCCTGCCTCCACGTCTGCGTTTGAGTTCAGATCAAGGTTTCTATCTCTCTACTCCATTTTTGGAGGAGAGAATTGAAATAAAACTGATTTCCCCACCCTTCTTTCTGTTAGGTTTCAGCTTTGTTTTCTCTGTTTTTCGCGCGGACAAACCGCGGCCATCTGCATAGGATTACGTTTTCTAACGCAATCCTATGGCAGCTTCCACGGGCGGAAATTCTGCGGAAAATCCCACCGCGGAGTTTCCGCCCGTGGACAGGGGGCCTAAGACTGTATAGTAAGGGCTCGTTCACACAAGCGTATTTGCGTACATAATATGCAGTGAATAGAAGCCATTGATGTCCATGAGTTCATCCACATAATATATATTTTCATACAGCATGACCTATGTAGTTCCGTACTACGCACCCCAATAGGTGATTAAGTGAGTGGGCCGCGCAAATACGTGGTGAATGTGCAGGAAACCTCTGTATTCACTGCATATTTGCGCACCATTTCAATGAGACCATCTGCATTCTTTTTTGCGTGCCCAAATATGCAGGCATAAGTGATTTTTGATTTCGCAAATACGCAGTGTATTTGTGCGATTGAAATACAATTACACCCATGTGAACGAGCCCTGATAGTGGCCCCAGTAAAAATAACGACCCCCACAGTTGCCCAATTAGTAATATTAACCCCCTCAGTAGTAATACCCCCCCATAGCATCATTAACCGCCCTCAGTAATAATAACAAGCCCCCCCCCCTCAGTAATAAGCCTCCCTCAGTAATATTAGTTCCCCACAACCCATATACTTACCTCCTCCTTGTTGCCAGCACGCTCCCCCTCTGCTCGTGCTGAGCCTGGGTGCACACTGACATCAGTGTGTAGCCCGGCACGCTTCCTCACAGAGTCCTCTCCTGCGGAACTGAGGAGCAGGGAACTCATGGGAGGAGGATCCCGGCTGCACACTGATGTCAGTGTGCGCCAGGATCAGCAGTAACAGCGCGATTACCAGCGGGAAGCTGCGGCACCCCAGCTGGTAATCGCTGCAGTGGTGAGCGGCGTCGGCACGCCGCGGGCCACATAGAATCCGGCCTGCTGCCTCATGTTGCCTGCGGGCCTTGTGTTTGACACGTGTTGTAGACTACAGATGTGATTGTGTGCGAATCATCTCTACATCACTGGAAATATTAAGAGGTTTTATCCCCTAAAGCCAGCTTCACACAGGCGAGAAAGTCACGCAAGATTTGCACATTGCGAGATGCACAAATATGAGCCCCATTCTTTTGAATGGGGTCATACACAGGAGCGATACAATCGCGGCACATCCTTTCATTTGGGCGAGTCCTCGCATCACATCGCCCATTTTTTTTTTTTTTTTTAATGACCGCATCGCACCACACGTTAGGTGCACGCGGTACGATGCGAGGTTTCCCCATTGAAAACAATGTGAGAAACGCTGCAATCCTTTGCCCACACCTAACAGCTGCGACGGAGAATCGCTAGTGATGCGAGGAGATTTTTGATTAAAAAAACACCTCGCACCGTGGGGAAATCGCATGTCCGCAAGTGCGATATCTGGCTGTGATTCATGGCCCAATCTCACTCACCCGTGTGGAGTTGGCCTAAAGGTAACTTTTGCAAAATAACATGGGCACAACAATATGAGGCTCTCTAGAGATCGCATTTCAGGTTTGGCTGGAAAGGAACAGAAACTACAGACACAGACCTTCTCTAAATCCTGGTTTTCGACTGGAATCCGAGAACGGAGTCTGAACAGATCCGAAGAGAAAAAATGGCCGTAGTTCTTTAAATAAAACTTATTTGCTGAACTTTGTCTCCTGCTCTTATGGCCCTTTAATACAGGACAATCATCGTTCAGATTCCTGCGCTCCCACGGGAATTTGGACCATAATCGTCCCATGTAAATGCATGTGGAAAACTGAACGACTGTCTGCTTAAAGTGAATGGAGGCAGGGTGGGGAGAGAGCTGCTCCACCTCCCTCCCGGCAGTGCTGTGAGCAATGCCAGCGGTACTCGCTCCTGTGTAGCAGGATAACCATAATCATTTTGGGTTAAAGGGCCGTAACGTCTGATTTACTAGAAATACATTTTTGCTGTGGGAAACCCCTTTGAAGCCACTTTAGTATTATTTGCCACTATTTAGGTGCTTTACGCTCAGTGCTTACATGACACGGATTTTACTTGCATAGCATCTAAAGTTTTCCATTTTTCCAGACAGGTCGTGAGCCCCTGGTGACAATGTCGTCTGATGGACTGTCAGCCAAGGCATTAAAGGTACTGCATGTATGTGCACTTCAATTCTATCAACCCCTCCAGAAAGATGGGAAAATACATGATAAATACAAATGTGACTTTTAGTTTCTTCTCAGTTGTATTGCATAATATTCATTCACAGATTAGCCAAATTTTGTAATTTTTGAAAAAAAAACAGTTCAGGCTTTTTGAACCCAAATATTTTTCATGGTAGCATCGACCTCTGTGTTCCTCAGCTTCAAGTGTTTTCCAGGTTGTAGCTTCTCTACAAAACTCCCTGCTGCCCGACGTTTTCAGCACCACTGCTCTGTCCTCCGCTCTAGTGTTTGTTTACAGGCTGCACTCCCACCCGCTTTATGGAATGTCACAGGCTCTGCAGCAAACGACAGCTCAACGATCACTGAGCTCTGTCATTGGCTGTAGCGTCTGTGACGTCCCATAAACTGGCTGTGGCAGCCTATAAACCTGACATCGTAGGGCAGACCTTGATCAGCGGCGCGGGACACAGCTGGAAGGTTAGTATATGCTGGTTAGTAATCTTACTGCATGGACAATGGGGTTTTATGGAGAATCTACAACTCAGGTTTCCCCTTTGAGACCTGGCTCACACAGGCTTATTGTTAATTTTCACGTGATGCCAATGGACCATTGACTTCTATTGGGCCACTCACACCTGAATTTTGCGCAAAAAAAAAGACACGCAGCATTCCTTTCTTGGTGCTAATTACATGCGCATACATGCCAAGATAGTGTATGAGGATGGGTGGCACGCAGCGAGTATGCATGTCATTGTGTACTTGCCGTGTGCTCGCATGCTAAAGATATGTGCGCGGCCTGCAGGTAAGTCATGTGAGCCCGGCCTTATGTACCATTTACATGGGACGAACTGGCAGGCAAACTATGCCCAACACTCTTCCCAGTGACGCTTGCTCCTGTGCTGGTGCATAGAAGGGAGTATCACTGACATCGCTCACAGCACTGCTGGCATGGTGGAGGAGCAGGCCGGAGGGCATTCTTCCCCCATCGCCCCCATTCACAGTAAGCAGACAGTGTTTTGTTTTTTTTTTAGAAGTGACCGGCTGCTATTTACAATCAATGACTGAACAATTCCCGTTTAGTCGCTGCATACGTTTACACTGGTTGATTATCGTTCATATTTCCGTAGGAATGTGGGAATCTGAATGCTTCTGAACGATAATCGCCCCTTGTAAATGGGCCTTTAGTGCTGTCAGATATTTGATCCATCCAACCACAAGTGTTCCTTATCAAATTGCTGTCTTGACTCGGGCAGGTGAAAAATCTTTACAGTGTACCTAAAGTAATATATATATTTTTTTTGTATAAATCAGTGGTGTGTGTGTGTATATATAAACCGTAAATGTTCAGAAACTTCCTTGGTCATTTAAAAAAAAAAATCTAAGGTGACTAGAAGACGGGAAGGAGGGGGATGCAGCTGCAGTGAAACAGCATGATGGAAGTGGGAGCAGCAAGTGTTGGGCATCTGATAACTCAGAGCACATCACAGCACTTACATTTCATTAGTAAGTGTGATCAAGCGTGGAAAGTGAAAATGTATATTTACAGAAACTAGCAGAGGGAAGGAGAAAGAAACAAACTATGCCGGTTACACAACATTCCAGTTGCACTACATCTAATTAATACCACTGCTATTAACAGGATAGGGAGTAACTATCCCATTGATGGGAGTCTGACCACTGGAAGCACTACTGGTCATGAGAACGGGGGTCCCCCAATGTATGGCACGGCGGTTGGTCATGTGCACTGCCACTCTATTCACTTCACTGGGACTGCGGAAGATGGCCAAGTGGTTGAATTCTACTAGCTCTGGCAGTCCCAATGAAATCAATGGAGCAGTGGTGCACAGTCACTCCATTCATGCAGGCACCTTTTAGGAGCCCATTCGTCTTTTTCTGGTCTTAGCGGTAGGACTCCCACCGATCAGCTACTTATCTCCTGTCCTGTGGATATGGGAAGAGTTCTACTGGTGGGATAAACCCTTTAAGGCCACTCACACAGGCAGATTTTACAGCGTTTAGCGTGGTGTATGAAATGCCCACTAATAACGCTGTAAACCACCTCCATTGATTTCACTGGAGCTTCTCAGATGGGTGTCTGAGCGCGGCCTTTCTAACACCGCGCTTTTCAAACGCTGTCTTTTTTTTTTGTTGTTGTTGTGTTTTTCTTCTTTACACACCACGTTGCCCATTTCAGTGATGGGGTGCGTTAGAAATGCTGTTAAACGGGTTTAAAAATGCTGTAAAACCCCGCATTTGAAAACTGTGCTTTTGCTAACCTGTGTGAGAGCGGCTTTAGGGTAGATTATTTGTGGGGGGAAGGGGTTCACAATACGCATGCCTTAAAGAGCATACAAGCAGCTATACAGCAGATATAGCTGCGCTTTTCTCATAGCTCTGTTCAGCTTGTAGTCCAGAAATATTGCAGATCCCAATGTAAAGTATTATAGCATAACCCCTTCCTGCTGCAGCTCCATCTACATGAAGGCTTGTTTTTAGCTGGCTTAGTTGTAGTTTTCAGTGGTAGATCCAGCAATGAAGTCCAAGTATTAAAAAAGCACCTTTTATTTAAAACCAAGTTAAAAAGTCCTAAACTCGGCCGTGAAAAAAATTGGCCTGTGTGTTTTTAAACCGCATATAGCGTGTTCTCAAAGACAGCCGACACCTGCCATGTATAGAGTAGGCTTGGATCCTGAGTCCGCACTTGGCATCCTTTGTACGACCACTACTTCTTGATTGGTACATGTCAGATTGCGAGGGCTCCATGACTCTCAGAATAAGCCAGGCCTTCATAGGTTTTTTTTGGCACAGCGAAGCTCCAAGCCACTAAAAAACAGCCCTGTTCACTAAGAATTACCAAAGTCACCTAGATCCCTTTTGTTCTTGGGATTGTCGCCGGTCCAAGTGGTCAGATCCTTACCAATCATAATGCCACAGCATAAAGGTGATTTGGCACCTCTTAGGAGCACCTGTTGACTCGACTGCAGACCTTCTTATCCCCGTAATTTGTGATGAAATGATGAGGACACGGCTGCTCTGGACCATGAAACTGCTCCTCACTTATTGTCCAATTACTTTTGAGCCTGTGAAAACGGAAGGGTTTTTGTTTAAACCCTTGAATTAAACCTGAGGGTCTCCACTCCAACCATATATTGATGGTTTTCTATCACATCCATAGTGGTGGTGTACGGAAGCTAAATTCCAAAGCGTGCCACAAATATTTCTG
This sequence comes from Eleutherodactylus coqui, assembly GCF_035609145.1. Classification (NCBI taxonomy): domain Eukaryota; kingdom Metazoa; phylum Chordata; class Amphibia; order Anura; family Eleutherodactylidae; genus Eleutherodactylus; species Eleutherodactylus coqui. The sequence continues at coordinate 146,612,629 of NC_089839.1, forward strand.
GACCCAACTGTAGAGACCAAATTCGTCAAAAAAAAATCTATAGAATTCCTCTAAAATCTTGTTTGTGTTGTTGGCTGCCAACATCCTGAACAGAATGTCAGGAAGTGAGAAGATTTTGGCAAACCCCATGTATTAAGTTTTCACACTTTACAACCATGTAAACCCCATCGTGGAAACCATAATCCTGCTCTTCTGTGACTGCTGATGCTTGTGCCAGCTCTGTGTCTTATCTCACTATTTTATCTGGTTTCTTTTTACATGGGCAGGGCATGTGAATGATCTTAATTATAAGATACTGTAAAGACTCTCGTGGGTGTGGAGTCACGGTTAGCATTCCTGCCTCTTATCATGGAGTGGCCAAGTGTTGCGTGTTTACTGTTGTCAGCAATCGAAGCATAAAAAGGGAAGTTTTACATGTTTCAGCAAGTTTTCTGTTACACTCTGCTCACAGAGTTATAAAGCTTTCATTGGTCATGGTATTCACATTAGCAATACAGAACTACTCAGTGGCCAATTAAGAAATGGAGGCGGTAGATTAAAGGAGTTTGTGAGATTAGGAAAAAGGTCCTTCTTTCCTTTTTTTTTTTTATTTTTCTTTATTTTTAAACCCCCCCCCCCTTCCCGCCCCGGACACAGCGCCACTTTTGCTTATGGGTTAGTATTGAAGTAAATGGGGCTCAGCTGTAATACTGAATACAATCCATGGACGAGACTGGTACAGTTTTCCTTCTACCTAATTTTGTACAACCCCATGATGCATTTTTCCCCCTATTTTAGTTATTTAATGTACCACATAAGGTACTGATGAATGTTTAAAAATTTCCAAGTGGAATGAAATGGAAAACACAATTCGGCCAAATACAATTTATTTTCTGTTGCCATCCTCTGATGGTCATAATTTTTTTTCTTTCTGAGCATGTCTGGTAGTTTCTACTGGTATCCTTTTTGTAATTTTGTTTCTCGGAGATAGGGTGACCAATAAAGGCACAATCCTGGTGTGTGCATATATATTACAGTGAATACCGTTTAAAAAAAAAAAAAGGAATAAATTGACTATTGAGTGTTACCATTCTTCTTGCTTAAAGGGTGTCCCTAAACGCTGTTACACGGCCAGCACTGATTGAACCGTGCTACACTGTTTCTGTAACTCAGGAATTGAGGAAACCGCAAAGCTCTTCTGTGCTGCTTCCCTAAATCCTATTGACTTTTATGGGAGTTACAGAAACAGTGTGGTGAAGCCCGCTCGACTGTTTCCTTAGGAAGAGACCACCACATTCAGCTAGGCCAGGGGCAGTGGGCACTAGAACTAGAGATGCAGGTCCCAGAGGTGGGACTCGCATCTATAAGAATTTCATGACATATCCTGTAGATATGCCATAAAAGTCTCAAGTGGGAATACCCCTTTAAACTAAAGAGGTTACCTGAGGTAAAATATTTTTTTTTTACAAACTATTGTACCTCAGACCATACTCCCTGCATGTTCCATGATGACTGCTCTGGGTCTCCACCGTGTTGTTTTTGTCTTGCAGGCTGCATTCAGCCTGTAAACCTGCTGCTGCAGCCATTGATTGAGCCAAGTGATCATTGCTGAGCGCTGTCATTGGCTGCAGCAGCCTGCTAGTGGGACGGCACAGGCTGAAAGCGGCTTGTAAACATGAAGTCAGTGAGTAGACCCAGAGCCGCCAGCAGAGAAAACGCTGGGAGAGATGTTATGTTGTGCTTTGGGGACCAGCTTTGCATAAAAAGGGGTTTCTGAGAAAATATTGTTTTTACAATCATGACTGTGTGTATGTGTGTGTGTGTGTGTGTATATATATATATATATATATATATATATATATATATATATATATATAAAATGTGTGTGTTAATTAGACTACATATAGAAATAAATATAACGTGGGTTCACACTGCTTTCGGGAACCACATCAATAACTTCTTCATGATCAATTTGAATACCGTTTTCAGTTAGGCTGCCTGCACATGGCAGAGCCGGATTCCGCAGTGCAGGTTCTCAATTGATTTCTGCTCTTGTACAGGAAGAATGAATTTCCCATACCATGCTATGAATGGTATTTGCTGCGGATCTGCAGTACGGGCGCAGTGAAAATCCGCCCATGTGCAGGTGGCCTTATTAAGACTGAACTTGTGACAGAAACCATTAATTGGGTTCCGTGTGGACCTAGCCATAACCATTGGCTGGTTATACTGAACTGGACGTAGATGGATTGCATTCATACATTTTATTATAATTAATGCTGCCCTCTCCTTTTCATCACATTATGTTGACTATGAAATCGGTATTACATTTCTATTTTTTTTTTTTTCTTTTGTAGGTGAAAAGAGAAATGGGAGAGAACACGCCAGTGCTTTCAGATGATGAATTAATGTCCATGTCTGTACGGGAGCTTAACCACCACTTACGTGGTTTGTCCAAGGAAGAGGTGGTCCGGCTAAAACAGCGGAGGAGGACCCTAAAAAATCGGGGCTATGCTGCAAGCTGCCGTGTCAAGCGTGTGTCACAGAAGGAGGAATTGGAAAAGCAGAAGAATGACCTACAGCAGGAAGTGGAGAAGTTGGCACAAGAGAATTCCACCATAAAACTGGAACTGGACGCGTTGAGGGCCAAGTATGAGGCTCTGCAAAACTTTGCTCACTCAGTGTCCAGAGGCTCTGTCACTCCAGCTAAAGTGGCCGCCACCAGTGTAATCACCATCGTGAAGTCCTCTGGGAATTCTTACTCTTAACACAGGCAATAGATCATTGCTTGAGAATCCAAATCCCTTCTCACCTCGTCAAGACCTACAAGCCACGCACCAGATGGCCGTCTCGAAAAGACTTGGATAGTCATCAGTATGAGGCTTCAATAATCCACCAATCTGAACGTGTCACTTCCAATAAGTGGTTTCCATAAGTCTCGAAATAATTTACTTAAAGGGGTATTCCGGCAATTCAAAGTGAAAGTTATGCTTCATATGGCAATTAACAGTAAATTTGCAATATATAATATTATAATTTGTTTTACAAAGCTGCAGAGATATGGCTTTACCGGTGGTTCTTCCCTTTCTGCTTAGTCCTCCATTGCTATCCAATAGTTGCAACCTGTATGCCCCGCTGTTTTACTGGTCAGGCATGCTCAGTGCCTTCAAATTGAATGAGCATTTCTCCATAACTGGCAATGGAGCATTGTGGGAGATGTAGCTTTTGCACTCCCTGGTGGCTATTTTGAATAACAATGTGGAAATCTGAAGCGGGCTGGAAAGCGGCAGTGGCGCAAGTCAACAGCAAAAAAAAAATGGTACTGGAGTTCAGTTTAACTATTTAGATGGATGTTGAAATAATGGCAATAAGTGAAAATGTTAGGAAATTTTAGAAAAGCTTGCCCAGTCTCCGGAATACCCCTTTAAGGGTTCGTTCACATCCATATCGGATGTTCCTTTTAGGAACCTCTGTCGCTGATTTCTGCCGAGAAAATCGGATGAAATACGGCTGCATGCAGCACTATTTCATCCTGGCAAATTTGGCAAAATGAAAGACGGACAGAAGCCGAATAAACCCAATTATAGTCAGTAGGGTCTTTTTGTTTCTGTCATATGATGGTTCTATTCGGCCAGGGGGTTGCCAGATTCCTGCTCCCCGAACAGTACAGGAAACCCCGTAGTGCTGATGTGAACAAGTTCTAAGGAAAGCAGTGGGTTTTATCCTAAAGTAAACCTGACACACACATATGTCGACTATAATTCTGATTTATATTTTGTACTAATTGTTCAGTGAATTAATGCAAAATCTTATCATTGTTATTACAAGTATGGATGCATTTAACATTCCATCTCCGAGAGGATCTGTAGACCTTAAAGTCCCTATATAACATTAAGTTAATATTTATTTTTCACTATATTTATTCTAATAGAAATACTACACCTCACATTTTACGACAGGTTTACTTTAAGGAGCCGCCTACATGCTTTGCCGCCTCTACACAAGCTTGAATGACACAATTATTTTTCATGCATAAGTCTTGCCAGTCCTCGTGGCGATTGCTTCAGAATTTCTAGTCCTTTTAGGATTTTGGTCCAAAAGAATGTAAGAAACTAAAGGGGAATTAGTTTTTGGGTTTTTTTTTCTTTAAAAAGGCATATTGTTCAAAGGTAAAGTGAATGTGAAACGGGAAAGGAAAACAGGATGTAGTAAAATAGAATTCGACAAGCTGGAGAGGAAGAGAAACAAAGTACTAAGAAAGTTGATTCATGGGAAAAGATTGCTCACTTGTTAGACATCTCAAATGTGCTATGGGTATATTAATTGCTCCATAGTCCGGGGATGGGACTACTGACTCATGTGTAGAGCAGGGATTCCCCAGAACTCAGCAGCCGAACCTGTTACTTTTACAGTAAAGATGGCAAGCCGACTCTAACCTGCTCAAAGTTGGCTTCCATACTTCTAAGACCATGGTGGGCAAGTATTGTAGTATGCCTAACCCACCAGTGAAAGTAGAGCTTCCATGCAAGCTTTGGCCAAGGGTTTCCCTATAGTAAGAAGTTTGGAAATCTCTGATGTTTTATAGATTAGATATGTAGTTCACGGCTTGACAAATGTTAAGTTGTGAGGTCTACTTTTAGCCAATTAGCTTCATTTTAAGATAATTTCTGCTTTCGCCAAGCTGAAAATTTTCAGCTCAGTATCTCGCTTGCAAAGAAAAAAAATTTAATTTCCTTTAGACCCTCTGAGATAACTGTGGTTTACTGGGCGTTTCCCCTCTGAAAATGAAAAATCAGCAGGTTGATACTGAAATAGATGCGTAAGGGTGACTCTTGATAGAAGTTAATGAAAGTTTTGGTAGGAAATACAGGAATAAGGAGAGACTGACGGCTCGTACTGATGTAAAATATACAGGTGGACCTAAAATCCTATTGGACGCTGAGCGCTGCAAGCAATCTCCACCAGGAGCCCGAATCCTTATTAACCTTGTTGTGTGAGATGGTCTTGTGCTGATGCATACTGATACTGGTGCAAGGTACTCAAATGTCTTTTGGACATCATGCTATAACATTACTGTAAGTTTTTAAAGTGGCCAGTTTTGGGCATATGACAAGTACCCCGTTCTCGCGTGTAATATTACATATGGCGAGATGGGTCTGCTCCACTCTTCTGGAGAAACTCTAAAAATACTTTATTAGCTGCTTAATAAAAAAAAATAGTTTGACAAAATATGGGACAGAGAATTCACATTGCTGGGGAGGGGAGGGGGCGAGTCACAGACCTCAGTTTTCCAGGCCATTTCTCTCTGATTATCCCGGTTGCCCTTATTTGCTCTCTTATTTATGTTTGAGACGTTTATTTTTCTGCATATTTATATATTTTTATTTTAAAGAATTTAGGGTAAAGGGTGGGAAATGCTTATTTTAAATGTTTGCTATGTCTCATAGGATGATTGATTTCTGTTAATGGTTATTGATAATGATAGCATTACTACTTGATCGTATAATTTAGTGGGATTCATGAATTCCGATTTAAGCAACCGGCACAAGTCGAGACACTTTTGAACCTTTTATTTACATCATGTCATACATACTATTAATAGTAATCAGATACTCTACACCTGTTTCTTGGGGGGGGGGGGGAGGAATTAGAGGGGTTGGGTTGTCTTGTCCAGTTGTAAATTATTGATGGCCTACCCTTATAGGATGAGCCATTAATAGTAAATCAGTGGGGGCCTGTGGGCTGTTGCTATCATGTACTGAGCTGATTTCTGCAGGAAGCAGACAGCACTGTTGCGACTGTAGTGGCCAGACTTGGTATTACAGGCAAGGTTTCCACGTAAGTGAATGTGTAATACCAAGCCTGGCCACTGCAGTCAGAATAGAGCTGTCTGCTTCCAGACTAAATCGGCTCGGTGCATGAGGGCACCAGCACTGCCAATAGCTGATCAGCTGGGATCACGGGCAGCAGATTACTGTATCTACTTTTGATGGCCCAACCTAGGTCATCCCCTGTAAAAGGGCCCTTATCGGGTGCAGATACCTCACAGATTGTGCCAGCAATAATTGTTCCTGTACATTTACACAGGAATGATCATCGCTAGTGAATGGAGGCGGAGCAGGCCAGGGATCGTTCCCAACCACCTCCATTCCTAGTAAAAATGCAGTCGTACATAGATGAATAACTGCCTATTTATGCAGGCCAATCTTTCCAATTCTGTGCATGCAAAAACTGAACAGGCGAGAAGCATACAAATTCTCCTTCGGTGTTCAGTCATGGCATCTATACTGAAGGATAATCATTCAGGTTCCTGCTAGTTGCAGGAGTCTGAATACTTCATCAGCCCATGTAAAAGGGCCCTAACAGCCAGCCATCAATAGTTTACAGCTGACAACCCCTTTAAGTTGACTTCTAAGAGGCCAAATGACAGACAATTTCCATCTAATTGGGGCATTTCCTTTGTCTATTTATCAGGACAAGTCCCTTTAACAAAAACTATAAAGCCACAGTTTGCCATTGCTGCCCCACATTTGTATAAAGAGGGTCTCTGTTTTCCAACAACCTTTTTTCCACATGCCCTGATGGTGCATGTCTATTTATTAGAAGGGGACCCTCTGTTTCTGGTAGCATCTGGAGCAGTTGAAAAATTAAAGCAGGGCAGCTGTTCCTGCAGTTGTCCCTGGTTCTCAGTGGCATTCTGCACTGGAGGTACTTTTTTGGCCTTGAATACACCAGAGCTGAGCTCGGTCCTGTTGCATTCATGAAACAGTTTTTTCTTTTTTTTCCCCCCCATCATATCCAATAGCCATTGCGGCCAATATGGCTATTAGACATAAGCTTCAAAAGGTGTGATGGTGGATACAGCTCATGCTACCCTACAAACTCCAGGTGTTGTATTATGGCGTGGAGCACCAGACTTCAGAAACTAGTCTGCGTATCCACTGTAATGAAACATTGGTCCTCTGTCATTGCTCTCATTTTGTTTAGAAGATGCGGCTGCCTTGGCAAGTGTAGGGTTAACTAATCCCATTGTTGAGCCCATAGACTCATAAATTGCTCATTTGTTTGACAGTGGGCCACCCGTCCATGGCTAACTCAGTGGTTACCCAGCGCCTTTATTGATCCTATTACCAGCTGAGGTGTGTGGCATATTTCAGGTGTAGTATCTGTGTGTGGGTCAGATACAAGTGCACAGTACTTATTCTGTATTACGAGACACATGTATTGAACATTTTCATATATCTAATATATGTGTGTATATAAATATAGTGAATGCTATTTATTTTTCTGAAGCATTTTAAAGTCCCTTTATAAGTGTATTTTATATTGTTCGAATAAAGCATTTTTTTCATGTAAATGGTTATTTTTGTGAAGTTTTTTTTTTTTTTCTGCCAGTAGCAGTTTTAATTGGTTTAGTCTTATTGTTTTTTTTTTTGCCTCTAGTCTTTTATTTTGAGGTTTTTGCATGACTGGTATACAGAAAATGTCTCGCCCATATACACTGAACATATAGTATTTCCTTATGGGGAAGCTGGATGAAAACTAAATAGAAACATCACCCCAACAGCTGCGATCATGCAGCCTACACGGGCTAGTCGCTTCATGGTTTTTTTTAATGCACATTTAGAATATACGTTAAATGTACATGAAACCAGTATGCAAACACATGCAATTTTAAGCACCGTTGTATGCTCCTTGGGTAGAGCACATAGTAGGTTTGAGGAGACTTCTAAGGTAATGCATTCTTCTTTGGGTTTGCTACTTTTTAGTAGTTGGGTGGTGCTGCAAAGGCATTTTTCCATCTTTCCATTAGCATAAATTTCCCAGAGGAGCATGCATGGTCTCAGAAGTCTCCTCACACCTAGGTGCTCTCTCTAAGGAGAAACGTTACCTTTTATGACCCACATCATAGGCCTCTTGCGTGGCCAGCCAACAACTTGAGAGGCAAAAATCACAACTGTACATGGTTATATTTTCCTTCTGGAGAAGACTTTCACTTTGGCTTGTATTCCAAGTGATTGTTACAAGGCCTGTTGAAAGGTCTGAAATCGACTTGCAGGAATAATACCTTCGAATGGATGGCATTGTTCCACCTACTGACCCACATCATGGAGAAGACTCTGGTTTTATAGTCTGATTCTGAACGCCCACTCCTCCCATCTGTCCTGTACCAATTGAAGGCTACCAAGAAGTAGGCCAGGTGGAAAAAAGAGGAACTGCTGCATCATTAGTTTTTTTGGGTTTTTTTTCCCATGGTCTTCTAGCCATAGAGCTATTTACGCCCCCCCCCCCCCCCCCCCCCAAATCATTCTGCACTCAATACCCCATAATAACAAAGTTCCAACTTTCTGTTGACAGTCTTTTTGTAATCTTTTTCCTCCCGTAGCTACAACTGGAACCTCCCACTGGTTTACGGTGGTATGTTTGTTTTTTTTTATAAACCTGTATGCTGTTCAAAATATCGCAACCAACTTGACGGTTGATTTCATTGTTAAACCTTCACTAATTACCAGTGAAAACCTCAGAACATTTCACATTACTTTAATCATGCCTTTTACGGGAATCTGTACTAAACACAGTTGCTTATTTATAGGGTGGAATAGGTTCCTTCTGTGGATGGGCTCTTTCACTTCAATTTTCTAACTTTCTAAGTTATTTCCTCTTTATTAGTAACCAGAGGGCCTGAGGGCAGGACTAGTACAAAGCTGCTGTATCACCGTGACTGTGCGCTCTGTAACCCTCTGCCCCTCGCCTTCCAGTCACCTCGAAGAGTCTGCGTGAACCATTAACACCTCCTGAAGACTCCATAATTCACATGCACGCTGCGCTGGTTCATATTGTAGTCTCTTGTTACAGGAAGTAACCAATACTATTTGTAAAACTTTGGATCTGATGACTCATCGGCTGCTGAACATTCTTGTACTCGCTCTACCTTCTTGGAACAATGTTAGCAGCGGTAACGAAAAAACAAGATTTTCTCTTCTGATGTCACTATTCTTAAAAGGATTGCAGAACATTAGAGAAACATCGCTGCTTTCTTCCAAAACAAGTGCCACACCTGTCAACGTGTGTGTGTGTGTGTGTGTGTGTGTGTGTGTGTGTTGCAAGCGGATTCCATTGATGTATTGTTGCAATACCACACACAGCCTGTGGATTAGGATGGCACTACTTGTTTATACATGTACCACAGTTACTGGCTTGTGACCGGCTTGTGTGTGTATATATACACACACACATTACTAGAGATGAGAAATACTCAATAAGGCAAACTACTCGATCGAGTAGTGCCTTATTCGAGTATACTCTCTCGCTTAACTAGACTGTGCACTGCTCTGTGATCAAGTGAGCAGTGCTGGTCAATCGCAGAACAGATCTAGTGCATTGGTAGTTCAACACTACCAAAGCACTGTAGGTTATTAGGTAGTCTAAAGATGAAGGCCCTCCTAGCCACCAGAAGCAGTACAACTGAAGAAAGGAGTAGAAGATCAAGTGCAGGTATAATGAGGCTGGGTGATAGTGGTGTTATTGCAAGGCAGTGCTGGATGGAGGCGGAAGCAGCATATATTTTTAAAATAACCAAACTTTACTGAACTATGGTTAACGTTTCACTCCATAGAAGGGTATTTTGCACTTAAACATATAGTATTTTTTTTTTTAATGGGAAGATACACACATGCACGTCCATAACGGTAACATCTCGGTGAGACAAGGCACTTCTTACTTCAGTCATTACTAACCGCTGTCCTTGAACTACTCTATATTAATCATGACAGCATTGTGGACTCATGCACCGCAGGTGCTAGAGTACATCACCAATGTAGGAGCTCTGCATCACCGTGGACTCAATGCACCATAGGTGCAAAAATACATCTCCCAAACACTTCCATCTCACTCAAATTAGCACAGAGCACCACAGTTATAAAGTGCCATATCCCCTATGACAACCGATATATAGCACTGACCACTAACTACACATGACCCCGTTCATCAAGGCCCTTTGTGTTGGCAGCTCACATATTCGGCCCTATTGGCCCTTTTCTTCATTGCTCCCATTTGTGGACAGCTGTACCCTTTTAGATTAGGCCTCTGTCCATGGCTGCCACCACCACGATGACTGTAAGCCTCTGCTTATTCACCCACTGCTGCTGGCTCACTCACCTACTGCTGCTCACATTGCCTTGTAGTTGCATCACCACTGAACTGCTGAGAGATGTAGCACAGAAAACCTTTTATATGAGAGGCCCTAGGGCACCTTAAACATTCCTGAAGCTTTAGAATGGTGGGCAAGGCCTAGCTCCATTCTATTCATTTTCCTTAACATGCAGCAGTTCTTCTGGGTGGTGATCTAGCATCCTCACCGTGCACCATTCTTCCCTCTCCCTCCACATCACAGGGACCGGTTCTCTAATGGCGCTCCCTGCTGTTACACTGGTAAGGGAAGCGGAGTATCTCTACCCAGCACTTATAAGCACTTGACAGTTCTCTCCTCCACCAGGCTCAATTCTGGGCTGGAGGGGAAAGAGCCTAATCCCAGTGGCCGAAACCACCTATAAGCCACTTCATTGTAAGGGGCAGCATTGTCAGTGCTCCATCCTCTGGTCTCTGGACGGACTTTGGCCCAAAACTGGAGGGCTATTTTAATGTTTCCTGAGGTGGTGTTGTAGGGGAATTAAACATTTTCTAGCAGGTTCGGTAGATGCCTTATCAGTATCTTTGAACATGGAAAGAGCAGCACTTGGCTAGTCACAAGAGATAGGCTCTGTGCATTCCAAATTGATTTGATCTTTAAAAATCTTTTATGGTCTTGTGTAAACAATTTCTAAGCTACAGCGGGTTTCTTCAATGGTAACATTATAAAAACTGTGTCTGACGGCATGCATGTGTTCTTCCGTTCCCTAGAAAAGAGGAAATAGATGGTGAAAAAGGATGCGGCTACAAAAGGGCCTAGATAAGCTGAGGGCTTGGGTAGAAAAATGGCAAATGAAGTTCACTGTTGATAAATGTAAGGTTATGCACATGGGCAGGAGAAACAGATGTCACCACTAAATGGGGTACTGCTAGGGAAAAGTGAGATGGAAAAAGACCTGGGTGTACTAGTTGACTGTAGACTTAACTGGAGCAACCAATGCCAGTCAGCTGCTGCAAGAGCAAATAAAGTCTTGGGGTGCATTAAAAGAGGCATAGGGGCGAGGGACGAGAACATTATTCTCCCACTATATAAGGCACTTGTCAGGCCTCACATGAAATACTGCGCACAGTTCTGGTCACCGGTACTCAGGAAAGATATAGCAGTGCTTGAGGGGGTCCAAAGAAGGGCAACTAAATTAATAAACGTAATGAGAGGACTGGAATACCCAGAGAGGTTATCAAAGTTGGGATTATTCAACCCAGAAAAAAGACGGCTAAGGGGTGACCAAATAATTATGTATAAATACATGAGGGGACAATACAAGAATCGCTCCCATGATCTGTTTATACCCAGGACTTCGACAGTAACAAGAGGGCATCCGCTACGTCTAGAAGAAAGCAGGTTTCATTGTCAATACAGAAAAGGGTTCTTTACTGTAAGAGCAGTGAGACTGTGGAACTCTCTGCCTGGGGACTTGGTAATGGCAAAATCCATAGAGGAGTTTAAGAGGGGACTAGATGTCTTTCTAGAGCGCTATGATATTACAGGATATAGCCATTAGGTGACCAGCGGGGTTGTTGATCTCAAATGTTGATCCAGGAATTACTCAGGCTGCCATTATAGAGTCAGGAAGGTTTCCTTCCTCTGGACCAACAAGAAAGGGGTTGAAACAGGCCGAACTAGATGGACATTGTCTTCATTGAGCCTAACATACTATGTTACTATGAAAGTGATATATGTCGTAAAGGGTTTTTTTTTTTTTTTAATTCGGCAGATAAGTGTATAGAAAATAAATAACTATCACTCAGCTTTATAGATGTCCCAGTGCTGGGCTGAAGTCGTCGTGTAACTGATGAGTTGCACATGACGGCTGCAGGACCAGTTCTGTGGAAAACACTGAAAAGGTGAGTAATTTTTTTTTTTCTGCTAAATTTTCAAAAGCTCACAAGATAACCACTTAAGAAGATCTTCCCACAAGGCAGGGTCACTGCAAATTTTCCACAGTGGCAAATATTGCACCACATGATGTGGTTTTTGCAGCAGATTCCCTCCTTTGCATTGTACAAATCCACACAAGTTATTACATGTCACTTGTTTGCTGCTCCTATCTGGCCTTAAGGCCCTTTTACACGGGCCGACAGTCTTTTAAACGACAGCACTGCTAGGGTCATCAGCGCTCGTGCAGAGCATTCAAACTGAAAGACTTGCCGCTAGCTCCTCGCTCAGCCCTTTGCCTCCTAGGTACTATTGTATCTCGTCACCACCGAAAGTAGAGGTGGAGACAAGACTGACAGGCCGGTGACGCCCCCTGTTCCTGATTGGCTGCATGGCTGGCTCCCCTTCCTCAGCCTCCCAGGTCCTGGCAGTCACCACTCCGGTGTCTGTTCTCGGCCTTGCATCTTCCGCTGCCACTGCCGTCCTTGGCCACGTCCTTTGCTCATCACTCCGGCCTTCTCTGCTGCCATGTCCTCGTGTCCTCTGTTCAGCACTCCGGCCCACGTAAGAGTTTTGCGGCCGGCAATGTGCTCTCAGCATGGGGAGGGGGAATATTTTTTGCAGGCATGGAGGGTTAGGGTTAGTTTCAATGTGAATCTTACATTATTTGCTGTAAATGCTTGCATGTTACTGCAGAACCACTGTCACATCCAAGCATTTACAGCTAATAATGCAAGCCTTACACTGAAAGTAACCCTAACCCTCCATCCCAGCCAATCAGGACATTTGGGGGTGTTACATACCCCTTAGCTGTCACTAAAGGTCTCCACCCCTACTTTTGGCGGTGACAAAATACAATAGTACCTGCCTCCTATGGGAAGTGCTGAGCGAATAGCAGTTACACAGGATGAAAAGCCAACAAGGACGACAAGTGAGTGATTTTTTTCGCAATTACACTGAAAGTTTATCATTCAAATTCAAATTCATTGGAACGAATTTTGAGTGATAATTGTTGCATGTAAATGGGCCTTTACACCTACAATTAACATTCCTCTATATGGTTGCTTAGTGCACATTTACAGATCCCACATACCAGTTAGAGAAAAGAAGCTTGAACATAAAAATGGAGATCTGTCATTCTTCTCCAGGCTTTATAGCAATGATGTAGGTAGGACACACTATACCAAAAAGCGTGCAGGGATTAGGCTGGGCTCACACAACTGGGTTGGATTCCATATGCGGGAGGCCCGCAGTGAGTTCCGGCTAGGAGCCTAACGGTGACCCTGTGTACATCACTTAACTGTATTGCGTATGACCGCGGTGGCTCACAGGCAGTCATGCGCAGTAGAAGACTCAATGGAGTCCATCCATGTGCATTCCACGGTAAAATAGATAGAGCATGCTGGGAATTTTCTTCTGCTCACAGAATATGCAATTCAAATCCACGAGTGTAAAGAGAAATTTGAAAATGCATGCCTTTCAATGCCCACATTTTATCTCGGAAAGTCTGCGCAGACTTTTGCAGAATCCACAATTCACATCCGGTTGTGAGAGACCGACCTTATTTTGTGACATAAAGTTGCCAGCTTAAAACTAATAACATTAAATAGCGAAAGGAAAAGAAATCAGCCGCCAAAAAATGAAGTGTTGTGGACATTCAGCGATTGTTCTTGACAGGGTTAACAAAGTTAAAAAAAGGTTGCACATTATGAGTGAGGAGGGTCAGCCTTTAATTTTTTTCTTTCGTCCAGAAACAGTTCCAGCTTACCCTAATGAATGTGACTGCAAAACCAGATCCAGTCCACGGAGTGTCATTTTTAAAAAGTGGAACTGCAATATAGGTGGTCGCTAAGTGAACATTGACCGACACTCCTGGTACAACTCTGCACTGAACAAAACTGGAAGATCCTGTTCAACCCGACTTCTGCCGGAGACACGTCTATGGTATGACCCATGTACCGTGCCTGCAGCTAGCTGGTCTGGTGTCCACAGTGTCTGGATGCAAAACCTCTTACCAAGAGTGTCCGCTGGTCTTTACCCATATGGGTCTAGTCTTCTTGGATGCAAACACAACTGCCTCGACTCTAGTTGTTGACTTGGATTGCAAAACAAAGCATGATGTGTCTATTGCCAATGATTGCCATGGGGTCTACCATTTATACAAGCCTTCCATTTCTGGAGAGGCTCTATGTTAAAGCAGGATTTGGGTAATGAGCCCCACGTATGAATAGTTCTAGAAAAGCCCGCAGTAGATGGAACAATTTACCCACTGGATCATGTTTTTAAAGATATTTATTACTGATGTTGCACTAGAACTTTGGCACCTTTTTTGGCGCAAATCAATTTAGACAAAATTCACTATTAATTTACGCCAAAAACAACAGATGTTATGCCTCTCACTCCACTTTTCAAAAGGGTCTGGTGGGGTTTGAGTAGAGTGAAGTTTTTAAATATCGGCTAAATTTGTTCTGATCTCACTCGAGTACTTGGGTGGCGTACAAAGACATATTTAAAGCTGCAACAAAAGTTATCATGCAAGATTTGGAACATTTGTTACATTCTTAACTGGAGAATGGGGGTGGGGGGGAAGAAGTTGGGGTGGTTTCACATCTGCAGCAAGGTTTCCCCTTTCCTGCTTAAGGGGCATCCCTGTAGCTGGAAGGACCCTGTTAAAGTAGTTCTCTACTTTTAGTTGATGCTCAAGAGGTATCCAAGCTTTGCAGTCAAGTATGCCTAATTCATCGATGCACCGGAGAATACAGCGTGAAGCGGACAAGTGGCGTTTCCAGATTAGCTGCCTTCTCTGAAGCTCTTTGTTTCTATATATACTTTTTACTCTACACTGTAGCACGAGCTGATCATGAGCGATCACCGCCCGGCGGTCATCCAATCATTGAATGACAGAGGGGTTGGATTTTCGCAACTTAGCAATAATCATAAAGTTATTCAAAAAGTTGAAATTGACGTGTCAGTTACATTATCTCAAGTTTACAAGTGAACATATAAAGCTAAAGCGATCCATTACATTTTTCAGGCTTCTTGTAAGCTAAATGCTAATTGCTAAATGCTGAAATTGGCAATTCTCTTATCTAAGGCTCGCACACAGAACACATTCTTCTAGAGCCTCACCCACTTCTGACTTCTGTTTTTGACTAGTTTTACAAGTCAGTTATGACCCTGAAATAAAATAATGTGTCAAACACTGCTACAGGTTACTTTTCCACACCCCATTGACTATAATGGGGTCTGCCCACTTTTCTGACGCAGATGTGAAACCATTCTTAGAAGACAAGAGTAAAAAATTCCCCCCTAGTAATTCAACAATTAGTGTAAATACGACTACATAGTCCAATAATAGTTGAAATTCTTTATTTATTTATTTTTTAAAGAAACACAAAAAATAAAACTCCACACAATCGCCAACAACTCCCGACTTATAAATGATATTGCACCTAAATGGGATCTAGGACCCCTTGATCCAAGCAGTTTCCACGATTTCTATACTTTAAAAAGGGATAGTGTTCTACATAATGTTTTGCTAGGATACACAAGTCCTGAGGTGCATCCGACTATTTCCTCCTGCACATAGCTCAGTGCAAGTCACGGTAAGCACATAAAGCACCTACAGGTGTGCAGGAAGATTACGTCTGCAGCGATTACAGAAATCTGAACCGTTAAGAATCACTCTTACCACTGCAACATAGTAGAGAAAAAATATCTACAAACATTTATAAAAATATACCTGTTTCATTTACCCCCTCCACTGCCAGAGAAGACGAGAACTGCCGTCTGTTTCGTCAGTGAAAGAGTTAAATATAATAAGCGAAAGGGCATAATGGGTAATTTATGTCTGTTCGCCACTTTTTAATAAATATAAATATTTTCTAACACAGAAAAGCGAATGGAAGATGCAGGAAGACAGCCTGACTGTAGGTTTTGCATCAGTTATGGGCCAGATTCTGACCTCCTGGGTGGTCCCACAATTCCAGCAATTGTCCAGTATGGCAGAAAATAGTGATCATTGAGAAGGGCTGGTATGTTAAAGAGGACCTGTCACTTCCTCCAATCAGCAGGGTGGGCTGCATACCTCTATAGCCAAGTCCCTGCTGCTTCTATTTCTATTTTTGTTCTTGGTACCCTGTAAGCCCACACTGGCTGCTATTACATATGGAGACTGACACTAGTCTTCTGTCAAGTGGGTGGTCTTCACTGCTCATCGTCAATGGTTGATGTCAAACTGACACCAAGTGGTAGATTGTCCATCAAATGCGACATCAGACTAGTGTCCGGCTCCATATTTAATGCAATCAGAGGCCCAGAAGAAGGAAATGGCAATGTAATCAGTGGGGACGTGTTCGTAAAGGTACGCAGCCCATCCTGCCGATTGAAGGACACAACAGGTCCTTTTTAAAGGGGCACAGTTCATAATGGTTACATGTGAGCTGTAAGATTCAGCATAGACACAGCACAGACTACACAGCAGACATGATCCAATGCTGTAGACTGTAGTAGCCTTCTTGATAGGGTTTAACTATATGACCAATGACATGAGGCAGCCAAGTACTCAGATGGATTCCATCTTGCAGTACCGATCTACTCTCTGCTGCTTTGTGCCTGTGGCTTAAACACAAAATAAGAAGTTGACAGATCTATTCTATCGCGTCCCACTGTCACTCACCATCTGCAAGCAGAGGACTTGCCATACACAGGAGCTCCCTGGGCTGGTTCTGTGCAGCACGATCAATACTAATTTGTATTATGGGTCATAAAACTCAAAAAAATAACATTGTAGTAAAATCAGAAAAACTACTGGTCTCTTCCAGCACAGCCTTGTTACTGCTGTCCAACCAATAGCCCCCCTAAATGGCACCCCAGCCCCTGGCAGTGTGTATTATCTTATCTTCTGCTCTATGTCAGATTAGGTTTTAGTTCACATTGGGGCTTAGTCACAGGGGCGAGTTGTGTGTTGCAATACGCACACGAATATGAACTCCGTTCTTTTAGATGGACATGAGCGAATTTTTCCCTGTCAGCGAGGATAAAAATTGCGGCATGTTATATCTTTGGGCATTCTCCAGAACGCATCGCCTATTGTTTTCAATGGGACCCGAAAAGACATCGCATGCCGTGCGCTGTGCATGCAAGTGTGATGTGATGTTTGCCATTGAAATTAATGGGAAACTCTTGCATACGTTGATGCGCCTGAGGATCGCAATTTCACAGAAGCGATGTGAGGCATTTTTGAATGAGAAACGTCTAAGATTGGTGTAAAATTGCACTTTAGCAAGCGAGATATTTAGCCTGATATTGCACTTACCAATGTGAATGTAGACTTAGGCTTCCTTCACATGGCCAGCTCAATATCGCAATCATTATCGTACGATGTCCCTGCAGATGCGAGGCGTCACAAACGCCTCCCATAACTTCATTACAGTTGCGTTTCTCCAGCACAGCTTTCAGAAGCATCAGGGGGTCGGCAAGTGTTTCACATGGTTTTCAATGGGAAACCACAATCGCATTCATGTGCGCCTCGCACACCATGCAATAAGTTTTCCTGGCCAATTGAAAACAATGGGCGATGCGTTCGGAGGGAACACCCAATGATAGGAAATGCAGGGATTTTTGTCGCGCACCACGATGCAGGAAAAAAAACCCAGAATCACTCATGTATATGATCCTATTCAAAAGAATGGGGTTCATATCAGTGCGAGAATTGGGTGTCTCACAACACACAAATCTCGCACGATTTTTCACAGCCATACTAAAGCTGCCCTACAGCGACCTCTCACAGTCCTCTCTCATCTTCTAATTAATATAAGATATCCCCAAAAGATGAACACAGCGAATGTCTTTGTAGGTCCGTAAAAGCACATACAGTAACAACTGAACCAGTTGGAGTTTGGGGTGCACTGCAGCTTCTGAAGCCAATGCAGGAGAGGACCATAAAGTACGGGAAACTGAACAGGAAAGATTTTACTTGCTTTTTAAACTTTTTTCCTTTTCTTTTTAAGTCCACTATAGTCTGGTCTCATGAAGAGAACGTAGCCAATAGCGCCAGCCCTTAGTGTATCACTCAGCTCTTTATGGTTGGGGATCAGCCATCTGCCCTCTCCTTCGATCAGTGAAGGTCACATGATCGGATGTTTGTCACAGGTGGCCAATTCCCAACCACTAAAAGGCAGAGTGATATACTTCATGCCGGACCCCCGCCGATCACCCTTTGATGACTTACTCCGAGAATAGACTATCAATAGAAATAGTTCAGAGAAGCCCTTTGACAAAAAAACCTGATTCAATCTTTAAAGGGGATTTTCCAAATTTTGCAAATAAAACTTATCATTGTATAATGAAAAATTCTGTGACTTTCAAATAGGTTGTGTTAATGCCTCACGGTTCTGAAGATCTCGGTTTGCAGTCACACTGAATGGAGACTTACATGGTCTACATTCAGAGGATATTTTATACAAAATTATGTTCCTACAAAAAGCATATTAGAAAACCAGACCCCTTTCATTATACAATAAATAAACATTATTTGTTGGAACTGGAAACCCCCAATAAAATGATTCATACTACATTTGTAGTGACAGGGAAATGGGAAGTCAAACCTAAAGACAAGTATAAGTGACCCCAATGAACTTCCTAGACAGCATTCTTTTTAGGCAATGTTTAGAAGAAAAGAAATGCTGCAACCGACCACACTTCACAACCGAAGAGTTAAATAGTCGCAGGAGTTGGGAAATAACCTACTGACCGAGTCAAAGGACAGGATAGTATCTTCTGTATCTAATGGAAGCCACAAAGTAGAGAGCAGCAAAAGTAGAGCGGCTTGAGGGGGAAAGGTTGTAAAATGTTTTAGTATTGTTGCAGGTTGTGATCCGTCTCTTGGTGTTTATGTCTGGTACCCAGAACTAGACTAGGACGTGCCCATGGATTTCTATGCGACAAAGTACCCAAAATGACTGAAGACGCCAATCCATTCATTCAGCGGCAGAGGGATGATCTCACAGCATTGAAGGAAGACAAGCCGAGTTGCATTCATAGTTATGGTTTTGCTGGAGCACTAGGAGAATAGAGTTCAGCTATACCAACGACACTACGGTCCAGGTCCTCACACCTACTAATAAAAATATAAAGTTGGCAACAGGAAATGTCATAACCAGTATTCCATTAGCTTGTATATAAAAGAAGATCACAACCTGCAACAATAAAGAATAAAGGCAGCACAGAATTTGGTGAAAGTAAACCACAATTCTCAATATAATCTTGCAGCACGTCTTCGCCCCTAGAAGTTAGTCAGTCAGGCCGTCTCTTCTTGGTGATCAGAATTCATCATCAGAACTCAGAAGTAAGGTCTTCTCTGTGTCACGAGCGCCTGACAGACTCTGCGAGCGAGAGATGATTTGTCCATTGCGCCAGCTTGTGCCCTGCTCCAAGGTAGACTGCTGTGTGTACTGCTGATAGGCTGGTGAGAAGTTATGGATGGCATCCTGGACAATGTCATGAGGATTCATGGTCTCCTTCAAACTACTCGAGATGCTCTTCATGGGGGCGCAGCGGCCTGAAAACCAACAAAATTGTTTTTTAATTAATGTGTCTAAAAACATAACACACATTTACAAACTATCCATCACCCGAGCCACTTCATTTCCTAGCAGCTCTGCTTTTTTTCGGACAACCATTGATTCTAAAGGTTGATCAGGTTGTTGCCAAGAAAGGCCACCAATGTTTGGGAAGGGACCTTTAATTTTAACCATAGAGGTGATTTGACTGATGGTTGAACTATACAACCCAATTGACTTACTAAAATGCAGCAATGACTTACGGTACATGTCTTAAGGAAACCGAACTGGGCAGTGAGTGGCACCCAGACAACACCGGCACCGCTTATCTCAAAAGGACACATGTGAACCATGGAAAAATATGTAGAACCAGCCATCAAAATTACAATATCTGTAAGCAGGTTAAGCCTGCAAAAGCTCTGCTTGTGGTAAAATGATGTGTAATGTACCTTCTTCCACCCCTTCCCGACCGCATAACATAAATGTAAGTCAGGCGGTGAAGGGTGTATGGAGCGGGCTCAGGAGTAGAGTCTGTTCCATGCTTCGCAGCCATCAGCTATTTTTGACAACTGACTGCAATTGCCGCGATCGGGACACATACACAAAACGATGACCCTTCATTCCTGTGCCCCATCAAGGCACTGTCACAATGTGGTCTGGGGGTGCCACTAGGTTAGCATTCCAATCCAGTGCCAACTAAAGGCTGACATTCATAGGTGCCTGTGGTTTCATTGGCAATATAGATATTAAAATTAAAAAAGTGATGCAATGATAGCAAGTTCAAGTCCCCTGTGGGAACTAGATAAAAGTGTAAAAAAAGGTTTCATGAAGCTTTTTTAAAGAGTAAAAAAAATTATACCATAAATTCAAAAAGCAAAAAACAAAACAAAACAAAACAACCTTTCCAATTTTTCCACAAAAAAATTTAATAAATAACCCCCCCACATATTTGGTATTATTGTGTAGGTAAAAGTCAGAACTATTAAAATCTCACACTATTTAAAGGAGATGTCCCGAGGCAGCAAGTGGGGTTATACACTTCTGTATGGCCATAATAATGCACTTTGTAATATACATTGTGCATTAATTATGAGCCATACAGAAGTTATAAAAAGTTTTTTACTTACCTGCTCCGTTGCTAGCGTCCTGGTCTCCATGGTGCCGACTAATTTTTGGCCTCCGATGGCCAAATTAGCCGCGCTTGCGCAGTCCGGGTCTTCTGCTGTTCTCTATGGGGCTCCGTGTAGCTCCGTGTAGCTCCGCCCCGTCACGTGCCGATTCCAGCCAATCAGGAGGCTGGAATCGGCAGTGGACCGCACAGAAGAGCTGCGGTCCACGAAGGTAGAGGATCCCGGCGGCCATCTTCAGCAGGTAAGTATGAAGACGCCGGACCGCCGGGATTCAGGTAAGCGCTGTGCGGGTGGTTTTTTTAACCCCTGCATCGGGGTTGTCTCGCGCCGAACGGGGGGGGGGGGTTTAAAAAAAAAAAAACCCGTTTCGGCGCGGGACATCTCCTTTAAGCCCACTCTGAAGGCCATAAATAAAAAGAAAAAGATATGGAAAACCAGAATTATATTTTTGGTATCCACAAGAAAATGTAAATTATAAGTGATAAAAAATACATATCTTTCCCCAAATTGTACTAATAAAAACTACAGCTCACTCTGCAAAAAAATTAACCCCCACACAGCCAAATTGACAAAAAAAAAGTTACGGGTCTCAGAATATGGTAACAGAAAGCTATTTTTGTTAAACCAAACCAAAAAAAACCCCAAAAAACAGGGACACAGCATAGGCATATAGCTCTTGCCACCAGGAGGCAGACTCCAAGCAAAGCAATCCTGATGGAGATGGACATGACTCTGAAGACTGTGAGCTGGAACGAGGAGGGGAACAAAAAAAGTCCTCTTCTTCTTGGAACTGTACTGATGAGTGGACCTGTACTGTGGAAAGTTATAACTTTTTTCAACCTGTCATCTCAGAAAGAATTTTATCAAGGTGGCTGCCGAACTGGAGAGTTCCAGTAAATGGAAGGCAGGTTACAGACTTTCTAGAGGTGTTGTAGACACTTTAGCCACAAGGTGGGGCCAATTGGCATGGTAAGTGTGAAGGAACCTGGCAGCATTCAGGGTGCCTCACAAAGGCATTTGCCTGCCTTAGAGAGCTGAAGAGTAAGCTCAGCTATCTCTTCCTGAGCCACATCTATTCAGATGTGGCCCTACTAACCTAGGATGAGGTGAAAAGGGTGTGGAGGGCCGACCCAGTTGCCTCCAAAGATGACTTGACAAAGGGTTCCAGCTATCTATCCTGCTGGTCCTTAAACGATGAAGCATCTGAAAAAGTAAGGGTAGTGTGTTTGGATAGGCGTGATACAGGCGCATCCACTGATGGTGAGGAAGACAACTTTTTAATGGATTCCTCGCGGAACGGATACATTACGCCCAGGAACTTCGGCCTGAGGAAATGTCTGGAGCTGACCACTCTTTGAACATGACCTTCTCAAATTCTCCATGATCCGAGAATGTTTTATGTGAACATCTTGGACATCAGGAGGAGAAACAGCCTGCAGTGGCATAGGAATCTGGGTCTTGTATGTGGAGCATCTCTCCAACTGCCTCTATGAGAGTATCTACCAAGGCGGAGACTTTGGAAGAGTCAGAATCCGATATTTCACCCTCGGAGTGGAAGCCATCTCTAGAGGGAATTGCGGAGTGGGACGCTGTGGGTGGAGGTGAGGCGGAGGAAGGAAGCGTCAGGGTATGAGATCCAGCCACGTGTGCGTTCTGGTAAGAACAATTCCTTAGCATCAGACCCTTCAGTCAGGTGATGGGTGGATGTCCTGCCCAGCATCTCCACAATTGACCTAGAGGTTCTAATGCTGGTCTGAAAGCGCCACAGAGAGGGAGTGCACCAATTCAGGTTCAGAGCCTTGTACAGGCATGGCAGTTGATGTCTCTGGGACAGGCTGGTCTGGGAAGCAGGCAGTTCATGCAAAGAGCCTCCAGCTGACCGCATGAGAATTTGGTGCAACAATGGAGGCAAGCGAAATATGTAACAATGGCTGTGCTGCGTTTGCTGGGTTTTCCTCTAGAATCTGACTTTGTGCTCATATTACAATTAGGCAGTCTTTCCTCTACATATGCAGCTTTAATGTGGTAGCGACAGGCTGATGGTTTCCCTAAAAATAAGACCCTGTCCTATTTTTTTTTTTGCCCCATAAGAGACACTGGGGCTTATTTTACTTACCTAGCAAGCTCAGTCCATGTCCATCACGTCGGTCTCCGGAGGTCCATACTGTTCCCGCAGTTCGTACATAATCATTTCCTGGTGACTGGATCCATAAATTCTGCCTCCAGGAAGCAATGGCTGTGATTGGTTCTCGAGCGCTGTGCTCAGCCAATCAATAAAACGCTGGATGAACCAATCACAGCCATCGCATTGGTTCATCCAGCGCAGCATTGATTGGTTCTTGGAGCGCCACGGCTCAGCCAATCAACAGCCATCGCACTGTGGAGGCAAAATTTATCAATTGGCTGAGTTGTGGCTAGCCTCCACAACACAATGGATGTTGATTGGTTCTTCGAGCGCTGCGGCTCAGCTAATCAATGCAGCGCTTTATGAACCAATCAAAGCCATCGCTTCTTGGAGACAGGATTTATGCATACCATCACCAGGAAGTGATGGTGTACCAGCGGCAAGGACTGCGGGAACAGCGTGGACCTCCGGAGAGCGATTTCAGGGACCCGGACCGCACCTGCTAGGTAATGTATTCCTTTTTTTTTTTTTTTTTAAATGTAGCGTAGCTAGGGCTAATATTTAAAAAATAAATAGGTTTCATTTCACCCCAATTAAATTTTTTATAGTTCTTTCATACATTATATAATACCATTAAAAATACAAATCAATGGAAAAGTAAAGCTATGGCTCTTGGAAAGCAGGAACGGAAAAAGAAAATGGAAATCCCTGGTCCTGAAAGGGTTAAAGTCAATGGATGGATGACAGTCCAGTATACCGAGACAATAGGTTATCACTTATAGGAATGGATTTTACTTATTTTGCAGGTTATATGAATGTTAATGTACAAAATGCTTAGCTTTATGAAGCCATTACAGATCAGGTGAAATGTTGATAAGATCGACGGTTAAACATGTTTTCATGCATTTATGTTTCCAACAATACATTTTAACATTAAAAGCCTAATGTGAGAGGACTGACAAAAAGAAGGAAAGGAAGAAGAAGTATATAAAACAGCAGATTTACCAAGCTGGTAAGAAATGATGCAGACAGAGCTGTACCTACCATATGGGCCGTAGGTTGGAACAGCTGCAGGACAAAAGCAAGGGAGAAAAAAAGAGAAAAGGACAGGATCAAGAAATACAGAGGTTATACAGAGATCACAAGTGGAAGATTTCAGCGATCGTCATATGAGGCTCATATGTTGATGAGTCACACATGCACATGGCCTGGATCACAAGAACCTTGTGCTTTCCCCACCCAGCCAGGACGCTCATGGAGATAAGTCAGCACTTCTCCAAAACTACGGAGATGGTCTCCAGCACCCGAGCACAAATATAAACATGCCTGTGTTTAAAGGGAACCGGTCATCAAATACAAGCACCGGAAACTAAAGTTATGGTACTTACAGTTTAGGGGACGTAGAGTCCGGGGAGAAGAGTCTCATACTCCAAGTATGTGCCCTGTCCCTGCGGTGTCCCCCGGTGAAGTCAGTATGCACAGAGTGACTGTTTTCAAAGGTCTGTGCGAAGGCATTCCCATTCATCTCTATGGGGGTGCGTGCAAACAGCCTTCTGAAAACAGCCACGCAGGCTTTGCATGCTCAAATTTCACAGGGGGGGACACTGCAGGGACCGGCTGATTATGAGACACAGCTCCCCGGACTCCACATCACCTAAACTGTATGCACTATAACTTAGTTTACTGTGCTTCTAGTTGATGACAGGTTCCTTTAACACTATGTAAATAGGGCAGTAGAAATGAAATTGACATTGGGGTAGTGCTGGAGTCACCATCTATTCCTGATAGAAACACGTTTTGGTTATGATGATTAGAAATCTCCTTTCAGGCCATCGATTCTGCATAGACTGGATATTAACCAGAGAAAGACTTTGCTATATGGTCACATATTATATTATATTTATATAAGAACGGGATTGTAATATTTTCTCTAATATTATTAATATCGCACTGATGCATCAGTGGGATTTCCCTTCAGACAACGCATACAGAACTCTCTTTCACACCATGTTAATAGGGATCAATTGTAAATGAGAACATCTGATCAATATTTTAGACTGACTGTGGGGAGAAACGCTCAAAGTTCCGTATTTAGCTCCAAAATGCCAAGACTTAAAGGGGTTTTCCAGGGAAATTCTATGGCTGACCAATCCACAGGATAGGTTATCAATAGTTGTTTGGCCGGGGTCCTGAGAGGTAGACTGCAGCCATTTAGCTGATCGGGCGCCTGCTGTCAGCATCCCCTATACATAGGAGCACAGAGCCAAAACTGCTGCCCTGACACATGTAGTGGCCAGCGCTTGTAGTTGCACATGCAGCTGTCATTAAAGTCAACAGGAGCTGCACCTGCAGTTATAAGCAACGGCCACTACACAGGGGGCGGAGTAACAGGTTCTGCTCCATACCAGAGTGTGGCAGTGCTGGCAGCGGGGGCACACATTCAGCTGATCGGCAGGGTCATGAAGGCAGACTCCAGCAGATCAACTATTGCTGACCTATCCTGAGAACATCAATAGTATTTTCGTAGAAAAAAACCTCTAAAAAGAAACTC